>NC_000067.6:98444603-98744603 GCF_000001635.26 Mus musculus
TCTCATAAGAGCCTAGGCTAACAGAACCTATGTTGGAACTCTTTTTTTTTTTTTTTTTTGGACATGGATTTACTGTGTAGCCCTGGTTATATTGGAAATCATGGAACTCATTCAATAGATCATGCTGTTCTTGAAATGAAAGATTCATGTGTCTCTCCCTTCCAATTGCAGTGATTTAAGGTGTGTGCCACCAACCTCTGGCTAAATAATCAGGTTTTTTTTTTTAATACAAATAGACAATGAATATTTGAAGAACATTTGGTATCATTTTTCTATTATGGAAATTTAACCTGAATTGAAATTCCATCTCAATGTGGTCAGATCTGCTGTCCTCAAGAAAATTAATGCTTAGGAGAACGTAGGAAGAGAAAAAAACTTTACTCAGTGCTGGATGCAATATAAGCTTCTTTAGTTATTCTGGAGGTTCCTCCAAAACAATTGAGAAAATCTGGGGTTAGAGAGATGTTTTAGCTGCTGAGAATACAAACCACTCTTGCAGAGGACCCCAGTTTTCTCACAACTTCCTCTACCTCTGGACTATACAAGAAATAGCTCATGTGCACATATTTTCTCATACACAAATTTATGCATATTTAGAAATCTTTCTAAAAAAACTGAAAATAAATCTATGATATAACCTAATTTCACGACCCTCCCATATGTATGCCTGAGTAGCTATGTATCTTTACCTACTATTTACAATAGCTAGAAGATGGAACTAATCTGGATATTTGTAAACAGTTTAATATGATAAAGAAAACATAGTACACATATACAATGGAATTTTATTCAGGTATAAAAAAATTAAATTGTGAGGTCTAGGGTTGCTTATGTAAATTCAAACAAGTGAAACTCAGACAGTCAGGTCCCAAATATTTTTCTTCTAAAAGTGGGGCATAGATATAAAAAATATGCATGTGTCTACACATTCTTGTGAGTAGTATATGTATCTCTCTCTCTCTCTCTCTTTCTCTCTCTCTCTCTCTCTCTGTGTGTGTGTGTGTGTGTGCGTGCAGGGGTACTGTGGGTGTGACAACTAGATAAGTGATGAAGTGAGGATATGAAAAGATCATAAGGGAAATGGGATAGATAGCACTGAAATACAGATAATACATGAGCAGAATGTAAGACTTATACAGAGAGGAATCAATGGGGGTAGGTGGTTATAATACATGGGAGAACAATAGGGAAAGGGAACAAATAAGAACAGAGTAGGATGACATATACACATGAAAAAAAAAAAAACCAGGAAGTCAACTACTTTATATGCTAACCTAAAATGTTTAAAGTGTTTAACAACTGGGATCCCTCGCCACCCAGAGTAGCTGACATTAAGGAAATGCCAATGAAACATTATCCAAGGAGAGTGAAACATTCATTACTCTTAATTGCACTGTTCAAACAACCATGGTTTAAAGCCTGTCTAGTAATACAACAACAAACTACTGGATAAAGAAATGTGTTACCTAGTGGACTTCACTCAGATATGAAGAATAGTCATAACACTTGCAGGAAAAAGGCTGTCATGGAAGGGTCATTTAGGAAATGAAGGGAGAAAATGGGCTCCATGAGAAGATGAGGTAAAGTGAGTAAGAGAGGGTTGTGAGTAAGATCATGCCAAATAATAAAGTGTAATGATATGTATACAAGAATGAAAATATTATAATTACATTTATTAATATTTTATATTATTACTCTGTATTGTACAAACTTTTAACTTGTTCTCATAAAATAATTTGTGATACAAAAAGTCATTTTTTGGAGTGGCCATTTTTGAACTGTTATATGTTATTTATTGAATATGGCTATTGAATTCTATTTAAATTAGGAAACAATTTAGCCATAGATACCATACTTTCAGCAGTTAAGAGACATACATAGTGGTTAATTGCAAATTTTAAACATTTTAATTATCAAAGAATTGTGTCTTATAAAGCATTGCTGTTGTTGAAGAATTTGCACTCTAAAATACACATTGGTTTTAGTGTGTTTAACATAACACCTGTTATTCTATGTTAAATGTGATTATTATAATGTGTACAAGTTCATGATGTATATTTTCATACTGATGTGTAGTTAAGAAAATATTATTTTCCTCGTGACCTATAGGTGCACGCCAGATAAGACTTGAGAAAAGTCAGGAACCTCCTACCTTTGACAGGAGACTTAAAAATAAGGAAATTAAGAATAATTTGAAGAGTGTTCTTCATGCTACTTGGGTAAAGTAAAATATTTCTGTTAACAAGCCAGTTAAAGTGACCTGTGTAGTTTTCTTATAGAGTCAAGAATATGGTAAGGTGTTTAATTTAAATTTGCGTGAAAGGTTTGGAGTCTCTTAGATAAATTACTAAATTGTACATTTTCCTTATAATGGAAAGAAATAACTCCCTTTTTTGATATTACAAAAGACAGGTATAGGGTTAGAGAATAATGATTCAGAAATAATATTTTGATTTATTTTTAATTGATTTGGTACAATTTTGTGTTTATTCTCTCTGAAAGAATTAATGGGAGATTTAATAAAATTACATGAATTGGAAGAACTCTGTGTCAGCACATAGCCCCCACAACACAAATAATATCACAATATTTAAAACAAAATCCTTTGTTTCTCTGTATTATAAACAGGCCTGTCATAGTAGTAACAGACATGGGAATGCATAGATAGCCACTTTTAATGCACTAATCCTACTCTGAATATATTTTTCTATTTATAACATTCTTCCTGGCATATAGATTGCACGGTGCCAATTTTCACACATTTTTTTTTACACTGTAAATAACACTTCCAAGAATCTTGAAAATAACATCAATTGAATTCTCCTAACTCACATTAGAATTTGCATTCCTACATTGCATATATTTCCTATTTTTAGTCATTTTCTTTTTCCTAGAGATATTCATTCTTTCATTGTTCCTATTTCTCCTCAATCCCATTCCTTTTTAGGAAATGTTTTATTTTATAATTAAAATATACTATGAATCTTCTCTCTTTCCCTTTCTTCCCCCTTTCCATTTCTATGTATACCAAATGCCTCTCTGTTAACTGTAGAGAAAGAACTACAAGCAAATAGGAAGAGAGAGAGAGAGAGAGAGAGAGAGAGAGAGAGAGAGAGAGAGAGAGAGAGAGAGAGAGAGATCCTTTTCCCTATTCCTTTCAAAGTATGAATTAAGCTATTTTTGTTGCCTCTAGTCCCTTCCTAAATAACAACTCAGGATATAAGGACTGTAGTTGGTTATAGTTTACTCAAGAGTGAATCTCTGCATATAAGTAAATATATCCTATATTTATCATTCTGGATCTTGGATACCTCACTAAGAATGATGGTCCTCTAGTTTCATCCAATTGCTTGCAAATTCCATGATGTCATTACTTTTAAGAGGTGAGGCACACTCCATTGTGTAAATGTACCACATATCTCTTATTCATTCTTTTGTTGAAGGACATGGCATCTAGGAATCTGTAGAGACAGTGAAGAAAAAAACCTCCGTTTGCTATCATGCTTGAGATGAGGATGGGAATTAGGTCTAGTTTTGTTTTAGAGAATTCTCAGTATAGCTTCCTAGACCATCTGTTAAGTGGGTTTCATTGCCGTCTTTAGAATTGTTTTGTTCTTTTTATATAATCTCCGTTGGTCATATATATTTGAGAAGATTTTTTTCCACTTAGTATTTTATCGGGTCATTCTATCATGATTTTCATTTGCAGAAAAGAGGCATTTTTATTTTTTGAGTTTCCACATCTTCATTGTTTACATTATATCTCAAGCCACTGAAATCATATTTAGAATTCTCTTTCCTCATCTTTATTTAAAAAGAAATAATTTTATATTAGCAAAACACTATTTACCTTGACATTGACAAACTTTTAAAACTCTGCATTCATCATAAGTGTACACTACGAATTTTTCTTTTTTTAATTAGGTATTTTCTTATTTTACAGTTCAAATGCTATCCCAAAAGTCTCCCATATCCTCCCCGCCACATCCCCTACCCACCCACTCCCACTTCTTGGCCCTGGTGCTCCCCTGTACTGAGGCATATAAAGTTTGCAAGACCAAGGGGCCAGTGATGGCCAACTAGGCCATCTTCTGCTACATATGCAGCTAGAGACATAAGCTCTGGGGGTACTGGTTAGTTCATATTTTTGTTCTTTCTGTAGGCTTGCAGACCCCTTTAGCTTCTTCGGTACTTTCTCTAGCTCCTCTATTGGGGGCCCTGGGCTCCATCCAATAGCTGACTGTGAACATCCACTTCTGTGTGCACCATGCACCGGCATAGCCTCACAAGAAACAGCTATATGAGGGACCTTTCAGCAAAATCTTGCTGGCATATGCAATAGTGTCTGTGTTTGGAGGCTGATTATGGGATGGATCCCCGGGTGTGACAATCTCTAGATGGTCCATCCTTTCATCCATTTGAACTCCAAACTTTGTCTGTGTAACTCCTTCCATGGGTGTTTTGCTCCCAATTCTAAGAAGGGGCAAAGTGACCAAACTTTGGTCTTCATTCTTCAGGAGTTTCATGTGGTTTGCAACTTGTATCTTAGGTATTCTAAGTTTCTAGGCTAATATCCACTTATCAGTGAGTACATATAATTTGAGTTCTTTTGTCATTGGGTTACCTCACTCAGGATGATGCCCTCCAGGTCCAACCATTTGCCTAAGAATTTCATAAATTCATTCTTTTTAATAGCTGAGTAGTACTCCATTGTGTAAATGTACCACATTTTTGTATCCATTTCTCTGTTGAGGGGCATCTGGGTTCTTTCTAGCTTCTGGCTATCATAAATAAGGCTGCTATGAACATAGTGGAGAATGTGTCTTTCTTATCAGTTGGAACATCTTCTGGATATATGCCTAGGAGAGTTATTGCGGGATCCTCCGGTAGTACTATGTCCAATTTTCTGAGGAACCACCAGACTGATTTCCATAGTGGTTGTACAAGCTTGCAATCTCACCAACACTGGAGAAGTGTTCCTCTTTCTCCACATCCTCGCCAGGATCTGTGGTCACCTGAATTTTTGATCTTAGCCATTCTGACTGGTGTGAGGTGGAATCTCAGGGTTGTTTTGATTTGCATTTCCCTGATGATTAAGGATGTTGAACATTTTTTCAGGTGCTGCTCAGCCATTTGGTATTCCTCAGGGGAGAATTCTTTGTTTAGCTCTGAGCCCCATTTTTAAATGGGGTTATTTGATTTTCTGGAGTCCACGCTCTTGAGTTATTTATATATATTGGATATTAGTCCCCTATCTGATTTAGGATAGGTAAAGATCCTCTCCCAATCTGTTGGTGGCCTTTTTGTCTTCTTGACGGTGTCTTTTGCCTTACAGAAGCTTTGCAGTTTCATGAGGTCCCATTTGGCAATTCTTGATCTTACAGCACAAGCCATTGATGTTCTATTCAGGAATTTCCCCCCTGTGCCTATATCTTCGAGGATTTTCCCTACTTTCTCCTCTATAAGTTTCAGTGTCTCTGGTTTTATGTGGAGTTCCTTGATACACTTAGATTTGACCTTAGTACAAGGAGATAGGAATGGATCAATTCACATTCTTCTACATGATAACTGCCAGTTGTGCCAGCACCATTTGTTGAAAATGCTGTCTTTTTTCCACTGTATGGTTTTAGCTCCCTTGTCAAAGATCAAATGACCATAGGTGTGTGGGTTCAATTCTGGGTCTTCAATTCTATTCCATTGGTCTACTTGTCTGTCGCTATACCAATACCATGCAGTTTTTATCACAATTGCTCTGTAGTACAGCTTTAGGTCAGGCATGGTGATTCTACCAGAGGTTCTTTTATCCTTAAGAAGAGTTTTTGCTATCCTAGGTTTTTTGTTATTCCAGGTGAATTTGCCTATTGCCCTTTCTAATTCATTAAAGGATTGATTTGGAATTTTGATGGAGATTGCATTGAATCTGTAGATTGCTTTTGGCAAGATAGCCATTTTTACTATATTGGTTTTCCTGTAAGCAGCAAAATGTTGGGTCCTGTTTGTGTAGCCAGTCTGTTATTCTATGTCTTTTTTGTGGAATTGAGTCCATTGATATTATGAGATATTAAGGAAAAGTAATTGTTGCTTCCTATTTTTTTTTTTTGTTGTTGTTGTTAGAGTTGGAATTCTGTTCTTATGGCTGTCTTTTTTTTGATTTGTTGAAGGATTACACTCTTGCTTTTTCTAGGGCATGGTTTCCATCCCTGTATTGTTTTTTTCTGTTATCATCCTTTGAAGGGCTGGATTCGTGGAAACATAATATGTGAATTTGGATTTGTCGTGAAATACTTTGGTTTCTCTGTCTATGGTAATTGAGCGTTTGGCTCGGTATAGTAGCCTGGGCTGGAATTTGTGTTCTCTTAGTGTCTGTATAACATCTGTCCAGGATCTTCTGGCTTTCATAGTCTCTGATTAAAAGTCTGGTGCAATTCTGATAGGCCTGCCTTTATATGTTACTTGACCTTTTTCCCTTACTGCTTTTAATAGTTTGTATTTATTTACTGCATTTGTTGTTCTGATTATTATGTGTCAGGAGGAATTTCTTTTCTGGTCCAGTCTATTTGGAGTTCTGTAGGCTTCTTGTATATTCATGGGCATGTCTTTCTTTAGGTTTGGGAAGTTTTCTTCTATAATTTTGTTGAAGATATTTGCTGGCCCTTTAATTTGAAAATCTTCATTCTCATCTACTCCTGTTATCTGTAGGTTTGGTCTTCTCATTGTGTCCTGGATTTCCTGGACGTTTTGAGTTAGGATCTTTTTGAGTTTTGTATTTTCTTTGAATGTTGTGCCAATGTTCTCTATGGAATCTTCTGCACCTGAGATTCTCTCTTCCATCTCTTGTATTCTGTTGCTGATGCTCGCATCTATGGTTCCAGATTTCTTTCCTAGGTTTTCTATCTCCAGTGTTGCCTCACTTTGGGTTTTCTTTATTGTGTCTACTTCCCATTTTAGCTCTTAGATGATTTTATTCACTTCTATCACCTGTTTGGTCGTGTTTTTCTACAATTCTTGAAGGCATTTTTGTGTTTCCTTTTTAAGGTCATCTACCTGTTTAGCATTGTTCTCCTGTATTTCTTTAAGTGAGTTATTAACGTCCTTCTTGATGTCCTCTACCATCATCATGAGATATGCTCTTAAATCCTGGTCTATCTTTTCGGGTGTGTTGGGGTGCACAGGACTGGGTGGGGTGGGGGTGCTGTGTTCTGATTATGGTGAATGGTCTTGGTTTCTGTTAGTAAGATTCTCACGTTTGCCTTTCGCCATCTGGTAATCTCTGGAGTTAGTTTTTGTAGTTGTCTCTGGTTAGAGCTTGTTCCTCAGGTGATTATGTTAGCCTCTATCAGCAGACCTGGGAGACTAGATCTCTCCTGAATTTCAGTGGTCAGAGTACTCTCTGCAGGCAAGCTCTCCTCTTGCAGGGAAGGCACCCAGATATCTGGTGTTCGAATCTGCCTCCTGGCAGTAGTTGTGTTCCATTCACCAGAGATCCTAAGATCCCATGGAGAGTCCTCTAGGGACCTTGGGCGTGTCTGCAGACTCTACACCCACAGTGCCCGGGTGCTGGTGCCGACTGGAAGGGACTTGTGACTCTGGTAAGGCCGGGTTTTCTGCTTCCCTAATTAATGCTGTCTCAGGTCCTGATCGATTGGATTGGAGCAGCAGTTGTGTTCCACTCACCAGAGGTCCTAAGATCCCATAGAGAGTCCTGTGGGGACTTTGGGGGTTTCCGCAGACTCCAAGCCCAAGGTGCCCCAGTGCTGGTGCTGGCGCCGGGGCCAACGAGAAAGGACTTGTGACCCTGGTCAGGTTGGGTTTTCTGATTCCCTAATTAATGCTGTCTCAGTTCCCTCAAGATTGGATTGGAGCAGCAGTTGTGTTCCACTCACTAGAGGTTCTAAGATCCCATGGAGAGTCCTGTGGGGGCCTTGGGGGTGTCCACAGAGTCTGTGCCCAAGTTTCCCCAGTGCTGGTGCCAACCATGGACTTCTTCCTTTCCAATTTGTATCCCCTTGATCTCCTTTTGTTGTCGAATTGCTCTGGCTAGAACTTCAAGTCCTATATTAAATAGGTACAGATAAAGTGGGCAGCCTTGTCTAGTCCCTGATTTTAGTAGGATTGCTTCCAGCTTCTCACCATTTACTTTGATGTTGGCTACTGGTTTGCTGTAGATTGCTTTTATCGTGTTTAGGTATGGGACTTGAATTCCTGATCTTTCCAAGACTTATCATGAAGGGGTGTTGGATTTCGTCAAATGCTTTTTCAGCATCTAACGAGATGGTAATGTGGTTTTTGTCTTTGAGTTTCTTTATATAGTGGATTATGTTGATGGATTTCCGTATATTAAACCATCCCTGCATCCCTCGAATGAAGCCTACTTGGTCAGGATGGATCATTGTTTTGATGTGTTCTTGGATTTGGTTAGTTAGAATTTTATTGAGTATTTTTGCATCAATATTCATAATGGAAATTGGTCTGAAGTTCTCTATCTTTGTTGGGTCTTTCTATGGTTTAGGTATCAGAGTAATTTTGGCTTCATAGAATGAATTGGATAGAGTCCCTTCTGTTTCTATTTTGTGGAATAGTTTGAGGAGAGTTGGAATTAGGTCTTCTTTGAAGGTCTGATAGAACTCTGCAGTAAACCCATCTGGTCCTGGGTTTTGTTTTGGTTTTTTGGATGGGGATTGGGAGAATATTAATGACTACTTCTATTTCTTAAGGGGATATGGGAGTATTTAAATATCATTAATCTTATCCTGATTTAGCTTTGGTATGTAATATCTGTCTAGAAAACTGTCCATTTCATCCAAGATTTGCAGTTTTGTTGAGTATAGCCTTTTGTAGAAGGATCTGATGGTGTTCTGGATTTCTTCAGGATCTGTTGTTATGTCTCCCTTTTCAGTTCTGATTTTGTTAACCCTGTGTCCTCTAGTGAGTCTGGTAAGGGTTTATCTATCTTGTTGACTTTCTAAAGGACCAGCACCTCATTTGGTTAATTCTTTGAATAGTTCTTCTTTTTCCCCTTGGTTGATTTTGCCTGTCAGTTTGATTATTTCTTTCCATCTACTCCTCTGGGGTGAATTTGCTTCCTTTTGTTCTAGAGCTTTAGGTATGTGGTCAAGCTGCTAGTTTGTGCTTTCTCTAGGTTCTTTTTGGAGGCACTCAGAAATATGAGTTTTCCTCTTTCTAATGCTTTCATTGTGTCCCATAAGTTTGGGTATGTTGTGGCTTCATTTCCATTAAACTCTAAAAAGTCTTTAATTTCTTTCTTTATTCCTTCCTTGACCAAGGTATCATTGAGAAGAGTGTTGTTCAGTTTCCACGTGAATGTTGGATTTCTATATTTTATGCTGTTATTGAAGATCATCCTTAGTCCATGGTGATCTGATAGGATGCATGGGACTATTTCAATATTTTTGTATTTGTTGAGGCCTCTTTCATTACCAATTATATGGTCAATTTTGGAGAAAGTACCATGAGGTGCTGAGAAGAAGGTATATCCATTTGTTTTAGGATAAAATGTTCTGTAGATATCTGTTACATCCATTTGTTTCATAACTTCTGTTAGTGTCCATGTGTCTCTGTTTAGTTTTTTGTTTCCAGGATCTGTCCATTGATGAAAGTGGGGTGTTTAAGTCTCCCCTATTATTGTGTGAGGTGCAATATGTGCTTTGAGCTTTACTAAAGTTTCTTTAATAAATGTGGCTGCCCTTGCATTTGGAGCATAAATATTCAGAATTGAGAGTTCCTCTTGGAAGATTTTACCTTTGATAAGTATGACCTGCCCTTCTTTGTCTTTTTTGATAACTTTGGGTTGGATGTCAATTTTATTCGATATTAGAATAGCTACTCCAGCTTGTTTCTTCAGACCATTTGCTTGGAAAATTGTTTTCCAGCTTTTCATTCTGAGGTAGTGTCTGTCTTTTTTCCTGAGATGGTTTTCCTGTAAGCATCAAAATGTTGGGTCCTGTTTGTGTAGCCAGTCTGTTATTCTATGTCTTTTTATTGTGGAATTGAGTCCATTGATATTGAGATATTAAGGAAAAGTAATTGTTGCTTCCTATCACTTTTGTTGTTAGAGTTGGCATTCTGTTCTTCTGTTAGGTTTGCTGAAGAATTACTGTCTTGCTTTTTCTAGGGCGTGGTTTCTGTCCTTGTATTGGTTTTTTTCTGTTATTATCCTTTGAAGGGCTGGATTTGTGGAACGATATCGTGTGAATATGGTTTTGTCATGGAATACTTTGGTTTCTCCATCTATGGTAATTGAAAGTTTGGCTGGGTATAGTAGCCTGAGCTGGCATTTGTGTTCTCTTAGTGTCTGTATAACATCTGTCTAGGATCTTCTGGTTTTCATAGTCTCTCGTGAAAAGTCTGGTGTAATTCTGATAGGCCTGCCTTTATATTTTACTTGACCTTTTTCCCTTGCTTCTTTTAATATTTTGTCTTTATTTAGTGCATTTGTTGTTCTGATTATTATGTGTCAGGAGGAATTTCTTTTCTGGTCCAATCTATTTGGAGTTCTGTAGGCTTCTTGTATGTTCATGGGCATGCCTTTCTTTAGGTATGGAAAGTTTTCTTCTATAATTTTGTTGAAAATATTTGCTGGCCCTTTAATTTGAAAATCTTCATTCTCATCTACTCCTATTTTCTGTAGCTTTGGTCTTCTCATTTTGTCCTAGATTTCATGGATGTTTTGAGTTAGGATCTTTTTGCATTTTGCATTTTCTTTTACTTTTGTGTCCATGTTCCCTATGGAATCTTCTGCACCTGAGATTCTCTCTTCCATCTCTTGTATTCTGTTGCTGATGCTCCCATCTATGTTTCCTGATTTCTTTCCTAGGGTTTCCATCTCTAGAGTTGTCTCTCTTTGGGTTTTCTTTATTTTTTCTCATTCCCTTTTTAGATCCTGGATGGTTTTGTTCAATTCCATCTCTTTTTGGTATTGTTTTCCTGTAACTATCTAAGGCATTTTTGTGTTTCCTCTTTAAAGGCTTCTAGCTGTTTATCTGTGTCTTTCTTTATTTCCTTCTTAAGGTCTTCCATCATCATCATAAGAAGTGACTTTAGATCCATGTATTACTTTTCTGGTGTATATCCAGGACTTGTTATAGTGGGAGAGTTTGGTTCTGATGATGCCAAGTAACCTTGGTTTCTGTTGCTTCTGTTCTTAAGCTTGCCTCCTGCTATCTGATTATCTCAAGTATTTTTTGTCCTCAATATATCTGATTGGCGCCTGTCCTTCTTATAATCCCAGTTGATTCAGGACTCCTCAGAGTCCAGCTTTCTCTGTGATCCTTTGCTTGTGGGCTCCCATGAACCTGAAATTCTGGGTGTGTCAGAGTTCTTGTCAGTCAAGTTCCTCTGAGACCCTGAAATACTGGTGTGACCAAGCTCTTTATCCTGGGAGTCTGTTACAGTACCCGGAAGTGGTGTCTCCTTTGAGGAGCTGTCAGGTCATTGATCTTAAAATCGCATGGAGAGTCCTCTAGGGACCTTGGGGGTGTCCGCCGACTACCTGCCCAACGTGATCTGGTGCTGGCACAGACCAGAATGGACTTGTGATCTTGGTCATGCCGGGTTTTCTGCTTTCCTAATGGTGTTTCAGGTCCCATGCAGTTGGATTGGAAGAGAAGTTGTGTTCCACTCACCAGAGGTCCTACCATCTTGTGGAGAGTCCTCCAGGGACCTTTGGGTGTCCGCTGACTCCGCACCCAAGGAGACCCCATGCTGGTGCTGACCGGAAGGGACTTGTGACCCTGGTTCTCTTTCCTTATCTTTAAATGTACTTCTTTTAACCTCTAATTGTTTCAGAGATTCAGGTATAATACTGGGATAGGTTATTGATACATTCATAATTGATTTTTGTGCAGAGTGAGAGACAAGGATCAAAATTTATTCTTATACCTACAGATGTCCAGTTTTCCCAGCAACAATTGCTGAAGATACTATCTTCTTGAATCTGTAGTATAGATTGCGGTCAATGATAGTCAATTCCCCCAGAAATTCTCTTATTGTTGAGAATCATTTTTGTATCGTATGTTTTTTTGTTATTCAAGATGAATTTCAGAAATGCTCTTTCTATTTCTGTGAAGAATTGACCTCCTATTGTTGTCTAATTGCTCTGGCTAGAACTTCGTGTACTAGATTGAATAGAAAGGAAGAGAGTGGGGAGCCTTTTCTAGTCCTAATTTTTGTGGGATTGCTTCAATCTTCTTCCCATTTTTGTGTTGGCTTTTGGTTTTCTATATTTTGCTTTCATTATGTTTAGGTATGGGGCTTGAATTCCTGACATTTCCAAGTCTTTTATCATGAAGGGGTGTTTTGTTCTGTTAAAGGCTTTTTCAACATCTTATGTGACAATCATGTGGTTTTTCTCTTTGGGTTTGTTTGTATAGTGGATTAAATTGATATTCATATATTGAACCAACTGTGAATCCCTCTGATGAAACCACTTGATCATGCATAATGATCATTTTGATGTGTTCTTTGATTCAGTTTGCAAGAATTTTGTAGAATAGTTTTGCATCAGTATCATAAGGGAAATTGTTGTGAAGTTCTTTTTCTTTGTTGGGTCTTTGTGTGGTTTAGTTATCAGAGTAACTGTGGCTTTGTAGAGCAAATTAGTTGTTAGCAAATTCCTAACAATAAGAAATTGCCTTCTTTATTTCTGTTTGGCCAACAATAATTAGGCCAGTGGCAATACTGGTCACATGACCTGCACATCACTGAAAGCCTAGGCCTTTCTTGCTCACATTGACAAATTCTATTGCTTGTAGAAATGGTTTGTCATTTTTCCTGTGCAAAGTACCATATTTCTCATCATTAATTCACATTGCATTTTGATATCTGAGACCTTTAGGGGCTTCTCCATAGTCTCATTGAAATGGCCAATTTCCTTCAGCTATTTCCTGCAGCTGAAGCATCATGCAATTTTTATATTGGAAATCTCTATCTACACCTTAACCTATCATATTAGCATGGTACAGGTTCAACAAAGATCAGTTGTATCCCTTATCCACTGGTCCTAGCGTGCTGCCCACACCACTAATTACTTAATAACCTTTTTACATTTGGTACTTGCATTTTCATATGGCAAGTTTTCTATCAAAGGCTGCGGTGACTGAGGAGGAGGCTGAGCGGGCGCGGGTGACACCGGCAGTTCCAGTTACTATGGCAATGACGGCAGGGGCAACAACTACCTTTCCTATGAGCAACCATACCCGGGAAAGAGTAACTGTGGCCAAGCTCACACTGGAGAATTTTTACAGCAACCTAATTTTACAGCATGAAGAGAGAGAAACCAGGCAGAAGAAGTTAGAAGTGGCTATGGAAGAAGAAGGATTGGCAGATGAGGAGAAAAAGTTACGTCGATCGCAGCATGCTCATAAAGAAACAGAGTTCTTACGCCTTAAGAGGACCAGACTTGGCCTGGATGACTTTGAGTCTCTGAAGGTTATAGGAAGAGGAGCTTTCGGAGAGGTGCGGCTGGTCCAGAAGAAAGACACGGGGCACATCTATGCCATGAAGATCCTGAGGAAAGCTGACATGCTTGAGAAAGAGCAGGTGGCTCATATCCAAGCAGAAAGGGACATTTTGGTGGAAGCAGATGGAGCCTGGGTGGTGAAGATGTTCTACAGTTTTCAGGACAAACGGAATCTCTATCTCATCATGGAATTTCTTCCTGGAGGTGACATGATGACATTGCTGATGAAGAAGGACACCTTAACAGAAGAAGAGACACAGTTCTACATCTCAGAGACTGTCTTGGCGATAGATGCAATTCACCAGCTGGGCTTCATCCACTGGGACATCAAACCAGACAACCTTTTACTAGATGCCAAGGGACATGTAAAATTATCTGATTTTGGTTTGTGCACGGGGTTAAAGAAAGCTCACAGGACTGAATTGTACAGAAACCTCACACATAACCCGCCAAGCGACTTCTCATTTCAGAACATGAATTCAAAGTGGACAGCAGAGACATGGAAGAAGAACAGGAGACAGCTGGCTTACTCCACAGTTGGAACAGCAGACTACATTGCTCCAGAAGTATTCATGCAGACTGGCTCTAACAAATTGTGTGACTGGTGGTCCTTGGGAGTGATTATGTACGAGATGCTAATAGGCTTTCCACCTTTCTGCTCCGAAACACCACAAGAAACGTACAGAAAAGTTATGAGCTGGAAGGAGACGCTGGCATTTCCTCCGGAAGTGCCCGTCTCTGAGAAAGCCAAGGACTTGATTCTCAGATTTTGTACTGATTCTGAAAACAGAATTGGGAATGGTGGTGTGGAAGAAATCAGAGGTCATCCGTTCTTTGAGGGTGTAGACTGGGGGCACATAAGGGAAAGACCAGCAGCTATTCCTATAGAAATCCGGAGTATAGATGACACCTCAAACTTTGATGACTTCCCCGAGTCTGATATCTTACAGCCAGTGCTGAATACCACAGAGCCCGACTACAAATCCAAAGACTGGGTTTTTCTCAATTACACCTACAAAAGGTTTGAAGGGCTGATCCAGAGAGGCTCCATTCCTACATACATGAAAGCTGGGAAGTTATGATGATCACAGTCGCCCATAGCCAGGAGAACTTAGGTAGCTGCATCCGCAGGCTGGCTCGGCATCGCACCAGGAGCTCTGGGACGGTGCTGCTCTCCAGCCAGAGAAACGACTACAGCTTGGGAATCTGAGGCTGCTATGGCTATGGGAATTGCTCAGCTTTTTTTATCCTTTTTTTTTTTGTATTAACTTTATTATACAAAGGTACTGGAACAAAAGAAACAGACATTCCCTCCTAACTGCACTGCCTACGTGCATGTTGAGAGGTCCATCCTGCCCATGTGCTGCGCTTCCGATTGCAACACTAATCCAGCCAGAACTGTATAGCACTGACGGCACCATGACAGCCTGAGGTTGCTCTCAGTGTCCCTCCTTCACTGCAGAGCCCGTGGGTCTAGAATCAGTGAAAAGCCATCTTCTGTAGCTGCTGTTAGTAGAACATTTGCCCTGTTGGTTTGGACATTGTGGGCTCTACATGAAGACAGTTTCTGTACCGGCTCCAAGGAACTTAAGGACGCTGACTTCGACATTAGAATTTCCTGTTAAGCTCTCACGCAGACCCTGTGATAGGGAAGATGAGCTTCTGTTAGGGTGAGGGCATTTCTCACCTTCGCTCCGGCATCTCCAAGGCTGACGGTGCTGAGAGATTGTGACTTGACGACTGATGTGCACACATGGAGATGGACCTGAATGATTGTCAGCTACTCCACTTTTAACAATGCTGTAGCATTGTTTTAGTTTGAGAATGGTGAGCTGAGTTTCAGAAATGACCATGAAAGCTGCTTGTAGAACCTAGTATGTTTTTATTAATCTATTTTTTTTAATGTAAAAAAAAAACCCGTCTTGCATCAGGGTATGATATGAATTTATTTACAGTTCAAACTTATGTTTGTAAAAAAAAAATCAGTGAATGCTCCTCCTAATACTTGTATAATGTTTGTAAATGTAGTAAACTTTTTCCTGGGCTCCTCAACTTTGTCTTAATCTCTTAAATCTGCTAAGTGACATTATTTTATAGCAGCAGCAGCAGCAAATTAAGTTTGTTCTTGTATATGAGAATATTACCCTTTGCCCAACAACTCATCTTTGACTGTATTATTGCCATCAATGTGTTTTACTGGTAGCCATTGTAATCTCAGACTGGCATATCATACAATTGTAACCAATCCCCTCCTCTCTTGGGGAATAATTCTATTTTGAGTAGGCCAGCTATTTAGAATTTAAGTCACATAAGGCAAGTGCATCCCATATCTAATTGTGATGTCTTTAAATAATCCTAGATCTATCATAGAGGACACCTCACTATCTTGTCACAAACTTGTTCCACATCATTAGGAGGCATATGCTGTTCAACTACTGGGAAAGCTATTGATGGTGATCTCCAAAAACTTACTCAGGTGACCTTAACTCTGCTGGTGTGCTGGGTTTGAAATGAATGGGTGAGCACCCTCATAGAAGCAGGGGAAGGGCAGATGGGATAGGGAGTTTCCAGAGGGGAAGCCAGTAAAGGGGATAACATTTGAAATGTAAATAAATAAAAATATCCAATAATAAAAAATATTTAGGACAAAATGAGAAAGAAGAATGTACTGAAGAGAACCAGTAGATCCAGCAATACCTCTCCTGGGCATATATCCAGAAGATCTTCCAACTGTTAATAAGGACATATGTTCCATTATGTTCATAGCAGCCCTTTTATAATAGCCAGAAGCTGGAAAGAACCCAGGTGTCTCTCAACAGAGGAATGGATACATAAAATGTGGTTCATTTACACAATGGAGTGCTACTCAGCTATTAAAAACAATGAATTTATGAAATTCTTAGTCAAATAGATGTATCTGGATGATATCATCCTTAGTGAGGTAACCCAATCACAAAAGCAGTCACTTGATATGCACTCACTGATAAGTGGATATTAGCCCAGAAACCTAGAATACCCAAGATACAACTTCCAAAACACAAGAAAATCAAGAAGGAGGACCAACACGTGGATACTTCATTCTTCCTAGAATAGGGAATAAAATATCCATGGAAGTAGTTGTAGTGACAAAGTTTGGAGCTAAGATGAAAGGATGGACCATCCAGAGACTGCCCCACCCAGGGGTCCATCCCATAATCAGCCACCAAATGCAGACACTATTGCATATGCCAGCAAAATTTTGCTGAAAGGAACCTGATATAGCTGTCCCCTGTGAGACTTTGCCAGTGCCTGGCAAATACAGAAGTGGATATTCAGTCATCTATAGGATGGAACACAGGGACCCCAATGTAGGAGCTAGAGAAAGTACCCAAGAGCTGAAGGGGTCTGCAACCCTATAGGTGGAACAACAATGTGAACTAATCAGTTCCCCCAGATCTCATGTCTCTTGCTGCATATGTAGCAGAAGATGGCCTAGTTGGCCATCATTGGGAAGAGAGGCCCCTTGGTCGAAGAAACTTTATTTATTTATTTATTTATTTATTTTGGGGGGGTAGTTAATTTTATTTCATGACCTTAAATTAAGTGTGAAGCTTCAAAGATATTAAAATATTGTCATGCCGATCACTGTTTAAAATGCATGAGGACTACAATTTCTTCTTGCCTCCCTTGTTTTGTTCCCACATTTCTTTTTTTTTATTACGTATTTTTCTCAATTATATTTCTAATGCTATCCCAAAAGACCCCCATACCCTCCCCCCCACTTCCCTACCCACCCATTCCCATTTTTTTGGCCCTGGCGTTCCCCTGTACTGGGGCATATAAAGTTTGTGTGTTCAATGGGCCTCTCTTTCCAGTGATGGCCGACTAGGCCATCTTTTGATTACATATGTAGCTAGAGTCAAGAGCTCCGGGGTACTGGTTAGTTCATAATGTTGTTGCACCTACAGGGTTGCAGATCTCTTTAGCTCCTTGGATACTTTCTCTAGCTCCTCCATTGGGGGCCCTGTGATCCATCCAATAGCTGACTGTGAGCATCCACTTCTGTGTTTGCTAGACCCCGGCCTAGTCTCACAAGAAACAGCTATATCTGGGTCCTTTCAGCAAAATCTTGCTAGTGTATGCAATGGTGTCAGCGTTTGGAAGCTGATTATGGGGTGGATCCCTAGATATGGCAGTCTCTAGATGGTCCATCCTTTTGTCACAGCTCCAAACTTTGTCTCTCTAACTCCTTCCATGGGTGGTTTCTTCCCAATTCTAAGAAGGGGCACAGTGTCCACACTTTGGTCTTCATTCTTCTAGAGTTTCCTGCATTTGGCAAATTGTATCTTATATCTTGGGTATCCTAAGTTTTGGGCTAATATCCACTTATCAGTGAGTACATATTGTGTGTGTTCTTTTGTGATTGGGTTACCTCACTTAGGATGATGCCCTCCAGGTCCAACCATTTGCCTAAGAATTTCATAAATTCATTCTTTTTAATAGCTGAGTAGTACTCCATTGTGTAAATGTATCACATTTTCTGTATTCATTCCTCTGTTGAGGGGCATCTGGGTTCTTTCCAGCTTCTGGCTATTATAAATAAGGCTGTTGAGCAAACTTTATATGCTCCAGTACAGGGGAAAGCCAGGGCCAAAAAGTGGGAGTGAGTGGGTAGGTGAGAAGGGTTGAGGGAGGGTATAGGGAACTTTTGGGATAGCATTTGAAATGTAAATGAAGAAAATATCTGATTAAAAAAATGAGTTCTTTCTCTCAAAACAGTCTGTTTCATCAAATTGTCTTCCCATTTCTTTGACATGACTTCTCTCTGGTGTAGCTTCTTTCTTTTCTCCTGCAAGAAACTCCTGTTCTCTTGCTCATTCCCCAGGGATGAGCACTTATTACCCATTTTCTAGCAATCTTCATCTTCTAAGCACTTCCACATACAACTTTTCTAGTTGCAGAACCAACTCTGCAACACTTTCAGAAATGGAAAAACAGAGTGAACCCTGTGTATTCCCATATCAGCTAATTTTGTGTTCCAGGTCTCTCCATTTACTCTCGAAAACTTCCCAACTGCTCGGCCAGTTTCCCAACAATTTTTGAAACAGAATTTGGGAAAAGAAACAGAATAACAAACAAATAAACAAACAAAAAAACTAAACCAATCACCGAAACAAACAAAGCCCCAGAAAATCCTCTGTGGTTTCAAAGCAGAGGATATTGCTTTGTTGTAGCCACAAAAATTTTTGCTGGAAACCTGAAAGGAAATATACATCCCTTTATCCCTTGTTATGTCCTCTATAGCATTTGAAATATTCATTTTCCTATTCTCCCTAGCTCCTGATTTGGCATCATTTATCATTAGAGTTTTGGCTATTTAGTAATTTATAGATCATTTCTTAACTCTTTTATTTTGCTTTGGTGAATAAAACCAGGTTATGTCAACTTTTTACATCGAATTACTTTTTTGTTTTTAATTTTCTTCAGAACATGTGCTATTTTGCCTATTAATCCTCGAAACAAAGAATATGTGGGATGCATTTTCTCCCATTCAGAGTTTGTCTCTTCATTCCAGTGGATGTTTTCTTTCCTATACAGAAGCTTCTTGGTTTTTAAATGATCTCATTTATCTACATTCCTTCTATATTCCATACCTTTGAGATCATAGACAATAGTATTATGATTGCTGATACTAATATAGTGTAGCCTGTAACTTCCATCTTAGTAGACAGAGTTTTATGGTATTCTGTTTACATTTTAACCACCTGTGATTTAATGTTTCCTACAGAATGAAAGACAAGGGTGAATTTATAGTTTTATGCAAGTAGACATTTATTCAATGAAAAACATGTCTCTATTTCAACGTGCAATTTTTGATCATTCACAAAAAATCAGCTGGGTATAGATGACTGGACCTACAGAGTTGTATTTTTGCTTCACTGTATTCTTAATTTTGTCTGGGTCATGTTTCTTTGTCTACTGTGGCTCTACATTGCTCTTGATATCAGGTATACTGACACTTCTAGCTGTGTTTCTATGTTGGGAATATCAATGTTGTTTTTAATAGTTCTGAAATAATACCACTGGTGTTTTAGTCAAGGTTGCATTGAATATATAAATCGGTGTTTTGTTTTCCAGGATTCAATCTTTATATCATTTATGTATATTTTATTTTCTGTGTGTGTTTACTTCAATTTCTTTAATAGTGTTTTACAATTTTCACTATAGAAGTTCTCCATTTCCAAGCTTAAACGTATTTCTGGGCATTTCCTTGATAGCTGTTTTGATTGTGAGTGCTTTCATAATTTCTTTCTCAGCATGTTCATCTGTATATGTAAATATGACCATATTTTATAGTTTGACTTTATATACAACAAATTTTCTGCATTAAGGTATCAATTCTAATACTGTTTTACTATTGATTTTAGTATTTTAGTATTGACGTTTATAGGAAAGGATAGACTCTTTTAACAGTGACAATTTACTGTGTGCCTTGTTATTATATACCTTTAATTTAAACAAAAAATTGCATTGTGGACTAAAATATAATTACAGTATTGTAAATAATGCACAAAACTAAAAATTTCATGAAGTAAATCAATTGCAAAGTATTTGTATCAATAAATAGTTGGTTAAATTAGCATATATATAGATAGATAATTCATGAAATGATACGTGAATGATTATATTTAGCTGAATAACCTATAAATGCAGTACAATAATAATCACATGGTACTTATAGTTTAAACAATGACAAATTCCCCATTTGAATCTAAATGACCCACAGTTATAGGGTACACAATTTAACTATTCATTATCTCTGTGAATACACATATATTTAAAGGATTATTTGATATATAATATAAGCAATGGAAAGAATATTGTTTAATGTATGAAATCATAAATTTCAGAATTTCTATATCACATTATGTACACAGTTTGTTTTCAGGTTCACATAATTCTTTAGGTAATATAATATAGTTAATGCTGACCTTGGTATATACATAGAACATAGAAGAAGAAATGCATTTTAAATAAGTTTTAAGTAATGTAAAGCATAAAACTGTATAGGTTAGTTAATAAAGGCTAAAATGTTTCTCCTATGAATTAATCCATAGGCAGTAGATTGGTAATGGTTACCTAAATGTAAGAAGTTAACACTTACCATAAATAATGAAATCTTAGCAAATCAACAAAAACCATAAGGAAGTGTAATAGAAGAACACACACATAAACACACAGCAAATGCCTAAATTATATGAAGAAATACACAGTTATGTGTTTATTGGCATGTAGATATTTACATGTGTTCAGGTACAGCTGGAAATATGTACGCCTACATGTGCTACCCAGGTGACTTCAGGTGTGCTTCCTCAGGAGCTATCCACATTTATTTTCTTTTCTGAAACACGCCAGCCTGGAACTTGATGTGCAGGCTAAACTAGCTTACTAAAAGGCTTCATTCAGGACCATCCCTACACCCATCTCTCAGCACTGATATAATGAGTGTGTACCTCTGTATCTGTCATCTTTTAAATATAAGTTATGGGGGATGAGTTCAGGTCTTCGAGAAAAGCAAGCATTTTTACCAACTGAGACATTTCTCCATCCCCCAAACTGCAGATTTATTTGAAGTTTTTGAAACACAAAACAATTACTACCTTGTGTATGTCTCTATCACAAAATTTAGAAGCCTACAAAAGTTAGCAGTGATGATCAAATATTAGTTATGTGGTCTGTGCTATTGCCGTGTGACAAAACTTACTATCCTAACATAAAACTGTCTTATTTACAAGTGCAAATTCTAGATGAGGCTTATCCTCTGGAGGTTTACATGGGTGACTAAAGTGCTCACAGTCTGAAGGATGGAGTTATCTAGAGGCTTCTTTGTTCTCCTATTAGCTCTATTAATGGTTAGGTTTCAGAATAATCAGATGTAGTCTGCTTATACCGAAATCACCTTCCCATGCTTAGTGGCTTGATGGAAATTTACACTTCTGCAAGGGCCTTTGAAACTTTAAATAATGTTCTGATGAAACTTAGAGTATGTGTTTCTTCATTAGGAAACTGTGTTCTGATACTGAAGTGTTATTATAAAAATATATAACCTGAAGAAAATTCTGAATCAAAGTACGAAATAAATTCCTCATAAACCTCGTATCTAAAAGCAGGATACAGAATTCTAAAGCTATTATACCATGGGAAATCAGGACTACATGCATGCAACTTTTTAATGTAACCATGTTTGTGACATTTGTGAGTTAAAAATGACAAAATTATTTAATCATATTGGAACCAATAAATCTAGTGAAATCACATGATGCCAAATTAGACAGTACTTACCAAATGAGATAGGTGAATGCTAAAATATGAATGTATTTAATAAGTCTCTGAGAAATACTTTCAACAAGCTACCTGATCTTTAGGTAAAAGCTATATTTGCGGTAAAGAGAAACAAAACTACTAGTCTCATATGGAATTGTGTCTACTATGGAGTTATACAATTTTTCATAATTTCAATCTTTAGATATAGACTATAGAAAGACAGTGCTGCATGTGCTAAGAAAAATCATTGTGATATGATCTGCTCTTTTTCAGTGTCTAATAAGGAACCCACTGGTGCTGTCCCAAGTAGTATGCAAATTCACAGAGTTTACAACTTTTAAGTCATCTGCAGTTTTTTTGCCCCAATATTTACAAACTCGGTTTTTAATAAGACCATCAAGTGCCTCTATGCTCACAGGTAGATATTTCATCTTACTGACTAATTACAAAATTTTCACAATAAGCATATTTAACTGTGATATATATTTAAGAAATATGTCATGTAAGCAGAAGAGAGCATGTGTAGTGTACTTGAGTGTCATTTGCTAAAACTATCAAAATAGGAACACTCCCAACAACACATAAATATTTTTAATACATAAAATTTCACAGTGCTCTTTATATAGCTCATTTTATTCCTGCCTGCCTTCCTAGATAACTGTCCATTTCCTTCCCCCCACCCCCCTGTTTAAGAAACAACTATTCTCAAGCCACAGTCTATCCTTGTTTTTTTGTTTGTTTGTTTTTTTTGTTTGTTTGTTTTTTTTCTGGTTTTTGTTTGTTTCTTTGTTTTGTTTGGTTTTGTCTTTTTATTAGGTATTTTCCTCATTTACATTTCCAATGCTATCCCAAAGGTCACCCATACCCTCCCCCGCCACACTCCTCTACCCACCCACTCCCACTTTTTGGCCCTGGCATTCCCCTGTACTGGGGCATATAAAGTTTGCAAGTCCAATGGGCCTCTCTTTCCAGTGATGGCCGACTAGGCCATCTTTTGATACATATGCAGATAGAGACAAGAGCTCAGAAGTATTGCTTAGTTCATAATGTTGTTCCACCTATAGGGTTGCAGATCCCTTTAGCTCTTTGGGTACTTTCTCTAGCTCCTCCATTGGGGGCCCTGTGACCCATCCAATAGCTGACTGTGAGCATCCACTTCTGTGTTTGCTAGGACCCGGCATAGTCTCACAAGAGAGAGCTCTCTCTGGGTTCTTTCAGCAAAATCTTGCTAGTGTGTGCAGTGGTGTCAGCATTTGGAAGCTGATTATGGAATGGATCCCCGGATATGGTAGTCTCTAGATGGTCCATCCTTTTGTCACAGGTCCAAACATTGTCTCTGTAACTCCTTCCATGGGTGTTTTGTTTCCAATTCTAAGAAGGGGCAAAGTGTCCACACTTTGGTCAAAGTTCTTCTTGAGTTTCATGCGTTTAGCAAATTGTATCTTGTATCTTGGGTATCCTAAGTTTCTGGGCTAATATCCACTTATCAGTTAGTACATATTGTGTGAGTTCCTTTGTGATTGTGTTACCTCACTCAGGATGATGCACTCCAGGTCCATCCATTTGCCTAGGAATTTCAAAAATTCATTCTTTTTAATAGCTGGGTAGTACTCCATTGTGTAGATGTATCACATTTTCTGTATCCATTCCTCTGTTGAGGGGCATCTGGGCTCAATCCAGCTTCTGGCTATTATAAACAAGGCTGCTATTAAGATAGTGAAGGATGTGTCCTTCTTACTGGTTGGCACATCTACTGGATATCTGCCCAGGAGAGGTATTGCTGGATCCTCTGATATTACTATGTCCAATTTTCTGAGGAACCACCAGACTGATTTCCAGAGTGGTTGCACAAGCTTGCAATCCCACCAACAATGGAGGAGTGTTCCTCTTTCTCCACATCCTAACCAGCATCTGCTGTCATCTGAATTTTTGATCTTAGCCATTCTGACTGATTGGAGGTGGAATCTTAGGGTTGTTTTGATTTGCATTTCCCTGATGATTAAGGATGTTGAACATTTTTTTCAGGTGTGTCTGCCATTCGTGATTCCTCAGGTGAGAATTCTTTGTTCAGCTCTGAGCCCAATTTTTTTAATGGGGTTATTTGATTTTCTGGAGCCCACCTTCTTGAGTTCTTAATATATATTGGATATTAGTCCCCAATCTGATTTAGGATAGGTAAAGATCCTCTCCCAATCTGTTGGTGGCCTTTTTGTCTTCTTGACGGTGTCTTTTGCCTTACAGAAGCTTTGCAGTTTCATGAGGTCCCATTTGTCAATTCTCGATCTTACAGCACAAGCCATTGATGTTCTATTCAGGAATTTCCCCCCTGTGCCCATATCTTCAAGGATTTTCCCTACTTTCTCCTCTTAAAGTTTCAGTGTCTCTGGTTTTATGTGGAGTTCCTTGATACACTTAGATTTGACCTTAGTACAAGGAGATAGGAATGGATCAATTCCCATTCTTCTACATGATACCGGCCAGTTGTGCCAGCACCATTTGTTGAAAATGCTGTCTTTTTTCCACTGTATGGTTTTAGCTCCCTTGTCAAAGATCAAATGACCATAGGTGTGTGGGCTCATCTATGGGTCTTAAATTCTGTTCCATTGGTCTATTTGTCTGTTGCTATACCAGTACCATGCAGTTTTTATCACAATTGCTCTGTAGTAAAGCTTTAGGTCAGGCATGGTGATTCCACCAGAGGTTCTTTTATCTTTGAGAAGAGTTTTTCCTCTCCTAGGTTTTTTGTTATTCCAGATGAATTTGCAGATTGCTCTTTCTAATTCATTGAAGAATTGAGTTGGAATTTTGATGGGGATTGCATTGAATCTGTTGATTGCTTTTGGCAAGATAGCCATTTTTACAATGTTGATCCTGCCAATCCATGAGCATGGGAGATCTTTCCATCTTCTGAGATCTTTAATTTCTTTCTTCAGAGACTTGAAGTTCTTATCATACAGATCTTTCACTTCCTTAGTCAGAGTCACGCCAAGGTATTTTATATTATTTGTGACTATTGAGAAGGGTGTTGTTTCACTAATTTCTTTCTAAGCCTGTTTATCCTTTGTGTACAGAAAGGCCATTGACTTGTTTGAGTTCATTTTATATCCAGCTACTTCATTGGAGCTGTTTATCAGGCTTAGGAGTTCTCTGGTGGAATTTTTAGGGTCACTTATATATAGTATCATATCATCTGCAAAAAGTGATATTTTGACTTCTTCCTTTCCAATTTGTATCCCCTTGATCTCCTTTTGTTGTCTAATTGCTCTGGCTAGGACTTCAAGTACAATGTTGAATAGGTAGGGAGAGAGTGGACAGCCTTGTTTACTCCCTGATTTTAGTGGGATTGATTCCAGGTTCTCACCATTTGCTTTGATGTTGGCTACTGGTTTGCTGTAGATTGCTTTTATCATGGCTAGGTATGGGCCTTGAATTCCTAATCTTTCCAAGACTTTTATCATGAATGGGTGTTGGATTTTGTCAAATGCTTTCTCAGCATCTAAAGAGATGATCATGTGGTTTTTGTCTTTGAGTTTGTTTAAATACTGGATTATGTTGATTGATTTCTCTATATTGAACCATCCCTGCATCCCTGGAATAAAACCTACTTGGTCAGGATGGATGATTGTTTTGATGTGTTCTTGGATTCAGTTAGTGAGAACTTTATTGAGGATTTTTACATCGATATTCATAAGGGAAATTGGTCTGAAGTTTCTATCTTTGTTGGGTCTTTTGTGGTCAGAGTAATTGTGGCTTCATTGAATGAGTTGGGTAGAGTACCTTCTGTTCCTATTTTTGTGGAATAGTTTGTGAAGAACTGGGATTAGATTTTCTTTGAAGGTCTGACAGAGCTCTGCACTAAATCCATCTGGTCCTGGGCTTTTTTTGGTTGGGAGACTATTAATGACTGCTTATATTTCTTTAGAGGATATAGGACTGTTTAGATCATTAACCTGATCTTGATTTAACTTTGGTACCTGGTATCTGTCTAGAAACTTGTCCATTTCATCCAGGTTCTCCAGTTTTGTTGAGTATTGCCTTTTGTAGAAGGATCTGTTTGTGTTTTGGATTTTTTCAGGATCTGTTGTTATGTCTCCCTTTTCATTTCTGATTTTGTTAAATAGAATGCTTTCCCTGTGCCCTCTAATGAGTCTGGCTAAGGGTTTATCTATCTTGTTGATTTTCTCAAAGAACCAGATCCTTGATTGGTTGATTCTTTGAATAGTTTTTCTTGTTTCCCCTTGGTTGATTTCACCCCTGAGTTTGTTTATTTCCTGCCTTCTACTCCTCTTGTGTGAATTTGCTTCCTTTTGTTTTAGAGCTTTTAGGTGTGTTGTCAAGCTGCTAATGTGTGCTCTCTCTAGTTTCTTTTTGGAGGCGCTCAGAGCTATGAGTTTTCCTCTTAGAAATGCTTTCATTGTGTCCCATAAGTTTGGGAATGTTGTGGCTTCATTTTCATTAAACTCCAAAAAGTCCTTAATTTCTTTCTTTTATTCCTTCCTTGACCAAGGTATCATTGAGAAGAGTGTTGTTCAGTTTCCACGTGAATGTTGGCTTTCTATTATTTATTTTGTTATTGAAGATCAGCCTTAGACCATGGTGATCTGATAGGATGCATGGGACAATTTCAATGTTTTTGTAATATGTTGAGGCTTGTTTTGTGACCAATTATGTGGCCAATTTTGGAGAAGGTAACTTGAGGTGCTGAGAAGAAGGTATATCCTTTTGTTTTAGGATAAAATGTTCTGTAGATATCTGTCAGATCCATTTGTTTCATAACTTCTGTTAGTTTTACTCTGTCACTATTTAGTTTCTGTTTCCATGATCTGTCCATTGGTGAAAGTGGTGTGTTGAAGTCTCCCACTATTATTGTGTGAGGTGCAATGTGTGCTTAGAGCTTTACTAAAGTGTCTTTAATGAATGTGGCTGCCCTTGTATTTGGAGCATAGATATTCAGAATTGATAGTTCATCTTGGAGGATTTTACCGTTGATGTGTATGAAGTGCCCCTCCTTGTCTTTTTTGATGACTTTGGGTTGGAAGTCGATTTTATTAGATATTAGAATGGCTACTCCAGCTTGTTTCTTTATTCCATTTGCTTGGAAAATTTTTTTCCAGCCTTTCATTCTGAGGTAGTGTCTATCTTTTTCTCTGAGATGAGTTTCCTGTAAGCAGCAAAATGTTGGGTCCTGTTTGTGTAGCCAGTCTGTTAGTCAATGTCTTTTTATTGGGGAGTTGAACCCATTGATATTAAGAGATATTAAGGAAAGGTAGTTGTTGCTTCCTGTTATTTTTGTTGTTAAAGTTGGCGTTTTGTTCTTGTGGCTGTCTTCTTTTAAGTTTGTTGAGGGGTTACCTTCTTTATTTTTCTAGGATGTGGTTTCAGTCTTTGTATTGTTTTTTTTTTTTTCTGTTATTATCCTTTGAAGGGCTGGATTCGTGGAAAGATAATGTGTGAATTTGGTTTTGTCATGATATACTTTGGTTTCTCCATCTATGGTAATTTAGAGTTTGGCTGGGTATTGTAGTCTGGGCTGGAATTTGTGTTCTCTTAGTGTCTGTATAACTTCTGTCCAGGCTCTTCTGGCTTTCATAGTCTCTGGTGAAAAATCTGGTATAATTCTAATAGGCTTGCCTTTTATATGTTACTTGACCTTTTTCCCTTTCTGCTTTTAGTATTCTATCTTTATTTAGTGCATTTGTTGTTCTGATTATTATGTGTCGGGAGGAATTTCTTTTCTGGTCCAGTCTATTTGGAGTTCTGTAGGCTTCTTGTATGTTCATGGGCATGTCATTCTTTAGGTTTGGGAAGTTTTCTTCTATAATTTTGTTGGAGATATTTGCCGGTCCTTTGAGTTGAAAATCTTCATTCTCATCTACTCCTATTATCCGTAGGTTTGGTCTTCTCATTGTGTCCTGGATTTCCTGGATGTTTTGAGTTAGGATCTTTTTGCATTTTCCATTTTCTTTGATTGTTGTACCGATGTTCTCTATGGAATCTTCTGTACCTGAGATTCTCTCTTCCATCTCTTGTATTCTGTTGCTGATGCTCACATCTATGGTTCCAGATTTATTTCCTAGGGTTTCTATCTCCAGCATTGCCTCACTTTGGGTTTTCTTTATTGTGTCTACTTCCCTTTTTAGGTCTTGGATGGTTTTATTCAATTCCATCACCTGTTTGGTTGTGTTTTCCTGCAATTCTTTAAGGGATTTTTGTGCTTCCTCTTTAATGTCTTCTACCTGTTTAGCAGTGTTCTCCTGCATTTCTTCAAGAGAGTTATTAAGGTTCTTCTTGATGTTTTCTACCATCATCATGAGATATGCTTTCAAATCCGGGTCTAGCTTTTTGGGTGTGTTGGGGTGCCCTGGACTGGGCGAAGTGGGAGAGCTGGGTTCTGATGATGGTGAGTGGTCTTGGTTTCTGTTAGTAATATTCTTACGTTTACCTTTTGCCATCTGGTAAATTTAGTTATTATGGTTGTCTCTGTTTAGAGATTGTTCATCTGGTGATTCTGTTACCCTCTATCAGCAGACCTGGGAGACTAGATCTCTCCTCTGAGTTTCAGTGGTCAGTGCACTCTCTGCAGGCAAGGTCTCCTCTTACAGGGAAGGTGCACAGATATCTGGCATTCAGACTTCCCTTCTTGCTGAAGATGAAGGCCCAAAACAGAACCTTTCCCAGAAGCTGTGTTGTTTTGGCCTGTCACAGAAGCTGTTAGCTTCTGTGTGCCCACTCTCACCTGTGCAGACTACTTTTCGGTGGAGTCCCGGAACCAAGATGGCTCCTGCCATTCCTAAGGCAAAAGCCTCCCGGGCCAGGTGGACACCTGTCCTCTGGCTGGGGAGGTGGTCAGATGTCTGGAGCCTGAAAAGGGTGCTGCCTCAGAAGCTCTGTGGCTACCACCTGTCCCAGAAGGTGTCAGCTTCTGTGTGCACACTCTCATCTGTGCAGACTACTTTTCGTTGGAGTCCCGGAACCAAGATGGCTCCTGCTGTTTCTGAGGCAAAAGCCTCCTGGGCCTGTCTATCCTTCTTTTAACTGCTTCTATATTTTTCTTCTTTTACTCAATGTACAATATTCTTCTTAATTATTAGGTACTCTGTTTATACTCAAAGTTTTTCTAAAATATGTACATTGACTACTGATTATTCTATCTCTTTCACCAGAAACTGTATATTTCAGATTGTGGATTGGTTTGAACTCAATTCATCATAAATATGCTGTGCTATTCTTTCTTTTTAACTGCCAAAAGGTAGTAGGAGATTATAATCCTAATAAATCTGTATAAACAGACACACAATCCAGGTATTTTATTTACAAGTCATATGCCTAGATTGGGCAGATCTAGGGCTATAACGCCTTATTCCCTAGGTATAAAGACCCTTGTTCCTTGCTGTTTCTCCTGGCTATGCAGTTCTTATCCATGGAAGCTTCCTCCTCCTCAGTTTTCCTCTCCTTTCTCACTGCATCCTTGCAACCCACTCTCTCAAACATCTAGTTCCACCTTTATCTATCCACTACCCAATCACAGCATCTAGCCTTTTATTAAATTGAGGAGAAGGTTCACGTGGCATTACTTGTGAACTTTAGGATCTGCTGATTAGGAGCAATCACATTTCGAGGAACCACTATTTAGGATAAGAAGATAAGAATCATCAGACCAACCCACTACACCAGAGAGAAACCACAGTTTATGTAACACAATTGTTTGCTTATTATTATGCTAAGAGATATAAAATCATATTTGATCTTATTTTTGGTAAACAATGTCATGATACCCAAATCCACTGATATCCTTTTATACATATTTGTAAATGTGTTCTATGTTTTGACCCCAAAGGTCAGTTTCTATTGTACACATTATCAGTCTAAAAAGCATATTGAGAATTTGGCTCTCTGACAGATATTGTAAATGGAATATTTAAAGGTTCTAGAATTAATCAAAAATTGACTAACATAATAGTTGATTTTAGGCTATAAAAGTCAAGTAGGCATGTTACAGCAGTTAGTGTAAAGAGTGAAAGAATAAAGGCATATGTACATTAATCTTTAAATAAACACAAGGTCTGGAATATAAGAAAGAGTGAATATAAAATATATGAGAAAACAAGGCAATACAAAACAAAACAAAATCTAAAGCCAAATATTATTGAATATTATCAAGAGCAGAAACATTGATCATTAGCAGATTATTTTTTCACCATCCATTCCCCATGTTAACATATTGATCTCTTCATGTACCCTGATACATCAGCCCCAAAATAAGAGATGTATTAACAACTGCATGCTCTATTCTGACATATAAGGATGAACATTGAGCCATTTTTGTTATCTACAATAGAGACATAGACTTCTGTTCATCCCAAATGAGACTATCAGTTTCCAGTATTCTACAATAAGTTAGTATTAAATTTTTTCATTGGGCTGTAGTTCTAGAAGAGTTCTCCAGTTTACAGGATTGGGTCAAAAAAGTACTAATTACAAGGTCTGTACATGACTGGTGGTATCTCAAGATAGATTCTTAAAAGAAACCTAGTTATAACTCAAGGTAGATTTTGTTTTAACAGAAAACACTGTCTCCTACTCCAAGCAGCTAAGAGTTGCCAATAGCTCTATGGATAGGGCAAGAATTTGTTGCTCAATGCATTTTTTCCATGTTAAAACACTGGGTTTTTTTTGGTGTTACCCACTGTGCTGGTTTCTGATTCCTCTTCCACAATGATCGCTGAGCCTTATGAACAGGTTCTCCATGCATATGGCCTACTCAGATCTAAGCATTCTTCAGTTTCTATCTCTGGATCTTGGCCATTGTGGGCCTCTGTGTTACTCACAATCTACTCTAGAAAGAGAAAATTCTATAGTGGTTGTTGTGAGATGCATTCACTTATGGTATAATAATACATCATTAGAACTTGATTTAATAGTATATCTATCCAATAAAATAACAGTAGTAGGCTTTTTGGTAGGTACTATGATATGTTCAACCACATGGGCACACCTTGCTAAGTTTATCTAGTTGTCAGGTTTAATGTCTGGGTGTACCCGATGATGACTTTTTCCATCAGTAGCATGGATAATACCCTCCATATTACAAATGATAGCCAGTTAGAACCATCTTGATTTCTCTAAGTTTGATTATTCAAGTCTGTGTTGTCTCCCACAACCGGAATTTACTGCCAATACTGGAGAGTGACCAAGAAAAACGACAATAATCTGATGTTACTAGTGGTAATGGTTTGAATCCTCATTGTCAACAATTCTAAAAGACATAGCCCATTTTCCTGAGGCACAGGTCCCATGAAGTGATATGAAAAGTGGCCAGGTGATATTTGTACTCATAGTAAATTATAACAGGAAGAACAGAAATAAAACAAAACAAACACATATCTAAACCCTGACCTTTGAAAATCCAAACTTTGTATAATGGATATGAGCCATGCTTGTCCTTTCCTTCCAAGAAAAACACTCTTACACTAGTCAACATTTTTGCACTACCATGTGGGTCCCAGGTATTGGTGGCATGCATCTTTACTTGTTGTACTTTATTAGCACTAAAGTGCTATTTTTCCCTTTAGCTTGATTTAAGGTATTGGTCAAGATTTTAACTAATTTTGTTTGTTGAAATGAGGTAGGATGCAGACAAGACTGATTGTGTGCCGCAGACCCTCTGGGTCCTTTCATCTGCGTGGAAAGGGTCTCTAGTTGCAGGTGGGCAAGGAGTTGGCAAATGACAGACAGATGCACACAGGAGATTGTGTAGAAATCTGAATGTAATTTGTCAAGTCGAGCATCAAACTTTTTATACAGAAGAATAACAAGAAACCAGGTGAGATACATTCACCAAGTTACAGTGACACAATACAAAAGGAATGTATACATCAAAAGAAGGCAGGGACCAGGCCGCTGCCACCAAGAAGGGAGCCAGGTATAAAGCTAGTCTATTGTTAAGCCCATTACCAGGGGTTCTGCTCTAGCAGACCTTCTCATGAATACTGCAATACTATAAACCCCCTATTTCTTGGGCCCTGATAATTTCTTGTATGAGTGTAACTTTTAAGTATCTGTGGAGAATCTCCATTTGTCAGAAGAATTCACCAACTTGTTTTTATTATGCTATGTAGCTTGTACTGAAGATTTCTATCTCAGTGGGATTCCCTAGCTCTTTCATAGTATTCCCTTGTTTGGGTGAGACTGGCTATTGTCCTTAGTAAACTCTGCAGACCAGCCCTGAGCTGCTTTCTCTGTCTTTTGTAATGCCTAATTAGTTTTACTATCTCTACCAAGCTCCTTTGCTTCAAGCATTTTCTAGGACATTGGAACACTGGCGAAGGCTTAGCTATGTCAGAATTCAATCTTAAAAGGCACTTATAATAAGATCATACTAAAAGAGAGCACATGGATCCATACACCAGACTAACGTGGGGATAGGGTATGAGTATATGGGTTATGAAAACACCAAAGTTCCAGGAGGTGAGTTTCCCTGAAATTCTTTGCCTCGTGAGTGCTCTCAGGCCTCTCAGCCTGCCAAGCAAACTTCACTGGAGTGTGCATAGCAATTGTGAACTTTAACTTTTCTGGAGATGTGACTGATTTACAGTTTTCCTCCTCCAAATTTTAAGTGTGTCCTGCCATGCCCAGTTTTATTAGTTTTGATTCCCTTTATCAAATTTTTAATTTTTAATCCTTGTATTATCTTCACAGTCTTTCTTCATTGAGTTTTTCTCAATTTTAAATTAAATCAAGTTACTCTGTGGTGGTTTGAATAGGAATCGCCCCTATAGGGTCCTGTGTTTGAATGCTTGGCCCATAGGAAGTGGCACCTTTAGGATATGTGGCCTTGTTTGGTAGGCATGTCCTTGCTGGAGGAAGTGTGCCACTTATTGGCAGGGTTTGAGGTCTTAGAAGCACAAGCTAGGCCTATTGTCACTTTCATTTCTGCTGCCTGATAATCCAGATGTACAACTCTCAGCTCCTTTTTCGGCAGATTGTCTACCTGTTAGCTACCATATGTTTCTTTCCTGATAATAGTGGACTCTGAAACTATAAGCCATCCTCAGTTAAATGTTTTCTGTTGATAGGGGTGGCTTTGGTTATGGTGTCTCTGCACAGCACTAGAAACCCTAGCTAAGACATACTCACATGGTTCATTTGTTTTATATTGCTGCTTTTTATACTTTTTCATATTAAGATTTCCCCATGAGTTCACATGGACATCTCTTTACATTTATATGGTAGTCTTCATGACACGTTGAATTCTTCTGCCAGTGTGATTTGGAATGATGAGCATCTTGTGTAAGGTTGTATTCATTGTCAAAAGGCCTCTCTAATACAGTTTTTACAGGACTTTTGTTTGTGACCACAGTTTTTCAGCAGATATTACCATGTCAAGAACAGAATATCTCAGTATTTCTGCAAATCTTGAAAGAATGGACAAACACTGTCATTTCAAGCATATGGGTAGGCATCCTAAGTTGTAGTATGCATACTCAAATGTGACTCCTACTGGAATGATAGCACTATTAGGAATTGCAGATCTCTAAAGATATTATGGTCATTATTGCAATTGTACTGAAAGGTCCATGGAATGACTGAAGACCTATTATGATGACGATTAACATCCAGAATCATAGGTTTTATTGTATGACACTGACACTTCATCACCAGTCACATGCAGTCTGTGCTGCTGCAGCCTTGAATACAGTAGAACAGAGATGTACATGTGCTCTCCCCTGTGTTATGTTTTCTTCTCTATTGCTACTCTGTTAATATTTGCCTGGAAATAGAACCTCAGCCACACCTCCCCATCCAGACTGGTGAATATGTGGGATTATATGCCTTCCCCCTTTCACTAAGTAAAAGTTTCCACTAGGTTCAAGCAGGAATGTGTTGCGATTTAAACAAAATTGATTCTTCAGTAACTATAGCTCAGGGACACAACAGTTCATTATACACTGGGCCTTGGGTTTTATCCTCAGTACATGTGGGACAGAGGAGAGACAAAGGGAGAAGTGATTTTTAAAATAATATAAATAGAAAAATAGAAACGGTAACTGAAAGGCTGGATTTCACTCAATGAAGGAACCATTTGCCTAAGACACATGAAAATTCCCAGCATTTAAAAAAATGAAATAGTAAAAAGATAAAAACAGAAATAAAAAGAAGAGGGAAATATGAAAAGAAAAGGGAGAAGAGATAAAACTCAATTAAAATGAAGGTTATAATATGAAAAATGGAAAGAAATAATATTGCAATATTAAAATGTACATAGGTGGCTTGAAAAGTAAGTGAAAGTTTATTCCTTGCTAAGATCTTTTAGAGTTACAATTCTCAACGAATACAATGAGACTAGTAGAAGGCATTTTCTGATTATTCTAATTCTTCTCAGTTGTCAACAAACTAATAGGAGCAAAACCAAGCTATGCTTAACCTCTGGCAAACACACTGACTGTACTCTCCAGATTTGTTAAGTAGGCAATTCCCTGGCAGTGGATATTGATGGTAGAGCAGTGACCCTGTCTAGCAACATGGGCATAGGAGGAATATAATCTAATTTAGGTTTATCTTCTCTTAGGAAGTGTTACTCTGTACAGTCAATATATAGACAGTATTTATGATACAGTGAGCTCTTTTCACTCAACTCTAAACTTGGGCAGTCTGTGGACCATGCTGAATTTGTATACATCTGCTCTGAAGGCTTTTAGTTTTATTTCAACCTGAGGCACAGGAAACATCTAAGACATGAGGCATGCCTGGAACATCTCCCACAGTGTGTGTGAACATATGCCTGTCAGTATGTTGAATCCGAGTAACCTGCCCAAGTTGTAATTTTCTCATTGTTTGGGATAGTTGCTTACCCAGGTGATGCAATGAGGTGTTTATGCAAACTCTGAGAGTCTGCTGAGAAGCCTGAGACCATGTCAGGATTTACAGTCTGAGAATGGCTGAGTTCCTGGCCACAGAACTTCCCTCCAGGCAGCTCTATAACTGAGTTTTCTCTGTGCTTCCTGTTACTTTATTTTCTGAAGTTGGCTTGCTTTCACCCTCCACACCTGGTATGTAGTTCGGCTTCTTGTCTTCAGGATGCAGCCTTCAGGGCCACGTCTTGCCTTCTACTGCCACTTTCCTGCCTAGGAACAGGAAGTCTACCTCCCTTTTAAACTTTGTATTTGAGGAGCAAGGGTATTTGCTCACCTTGCTTTGTCATTCTCCCTAGTCTGTGGAATCTGGTTAGGTTTTATTTCCTGTGCATACAACATCCAGGTTTCACCCACTCTTCCTTCCATGAGAAGTTCCAAGTCTATTATTTTCTTTCCAGTCCAGGGAAGAGAAAACTATTCCTGAGTGTCCCCATACTCCCACCTTTGACCTGAACTAGAAATTTTATTTTATCAAATGTATGTTTCATTATGTAAGTCACATTTCATGTTTGTTTTTCTCAAACATCAACTTTATTTCTTCTTTTTCCTTCACTTTTTCCATTTTTATGAAACATTTCATTTGTATTTATTATAGCATGATGTAATATCTTGTGTGTGTTGTTATTGGTGTTTTATTCTCTATCTCACATGAACACACAGTGACCTACATTTCGAGCTGATTGGACTGTATTGGTGTGTCAGTTTACTATGTTACACTTACTTTTCTATTTCTCTTAGTTTGCTTTTTCCAGCTCATATTCTTCTTGTGATTTCCTTTCTGATACTTAAGTAGAAAAAATTCATACGTTATTATGGGCACTCGAGAGTCTCAGGTTGTTATAAAAATGTTCATGTTTACCATCTATGAGAGATCTCAGTGAGTTGGTTCTTCCATTCTTGTTCACAGGATGCTTGAAAAAGCCTATTATTTCAATCAAGTCTCTAAAAATAGGCTATACATCTAAGTGGAGCAGTAATAATGTCTCTCAATAAGGCACCTCCTAATTTATATGTGACATGGACTGTGCTTGCTTGTCTTAGGTGCTCAGTGTTTAGGGGTAAATCATCACCATGTCTACCAGAACCTAAAGACCTATACTAGCTCCATAACCATGCACAGGATTTTAGATATTATAAAATCGTGATTTATTCAAATACCACATCTTCTAGAGTTTTCTGTTTCTTGGTTTGTTTTAAAAATGTGTGCTAAACTAGAGGGAATGGTATCTATGTGTAATTTTCTTCAACTATCAGCAGATTATGCTTAACCATATTTTATTTTCCTTTCTCAGGTGTTTTTATATTACCGGGAAGTATATTTGGCCACTTTTTTGGAGGCTTTATTGTTCACAGAATGCAAATGAATAATAAGAACAAATTGAAATTTTTAGTAGTAGCATCTTTTGTGTCAATTGTGCTTTTCCTATTAACCTTTTTTGTGGAGTGTGAAATATCAAAGTTTGCTGGAATCAATGATGATTATGATAGGTAAATATACATTTGAAGACTCTATAACTGAAGTGATATTTTCTATACTAATAATTCAGTAACTATATATTTAAATAAATTTTGGAATTATTAAAAATGCAAATGAAAAATCAAACATGTTTTTACTGTTAATATTGTTACATATCTCATGTAGATATATTTGTTTATTATGCATTTCTTAGTGTTGAGTATGCAGAGTAACAAATTTTACTAGAATATGTGAAACATGATTTCACCTGAGCATGCACATATTTTAGATTAAATACTCAAATTCAAAGGTCTTGGGATGAATTAATATTAAATATTGGACCACATAAAAGTAACTGTAAACCAAATGACTAAGCAAATGAAATGATAAAAGGAAATGATAGCACTTTCATCTACAATGGGATAGCATATGACAAACCACTGTTCAATAAATGCTACTGAAGCTGACCACAAGGCTATAAAACGTGATGTTAATGTCACAGGATTTTTTTTAAAGGTAATTTTGTTTTGTTTTGTTTTGCATATTCGTCTTATATCCCGATCACTGCACCTCCCCCCAGTCACTCCATCCCACAATCTTTCCCTTTCCCTCTGACCAGGTCAGCCCTTCCCTGGTACTCCTCCACTCCCACCCCCCTGCCCCCTTTCATATTTCAGGTCTCTGTGAGGCTAGCAACTCATCTTCCAGGGAGGCAAGACATGGCAGCCCACCTAGAAGAACATATCCCATGTACAGGCAAAAACATTTGGGGTAGCCCCTGCTCCAGTTTTTCAGGATTCACATGAAGGCCAAGCTGCACATCTGCTACATATGTTTAGGGAAGCCTATGTCCAGCCTATGTAAGTTCCTTGTTTGGTGATTCCAATTTGGAGAACCCCAAGGGTCCATGGTAGTTGACTCTGTTGGTCTTCCTAAAGTGTCCCTATTCCCTTTGGTGTCCACAATTCTTCCTCCTAATCTTCCATTAAGAAAACCCAAGCTCCACTGTTTGGCTGGGATAGGTAAATATACATTTGTAGACTATATACTTTATTCATAACTGAAGGAATATTTTTTCTATTAATAATTCAGTAACTACATATTTACATAATTTTTGGAATTAATCATGCAAATGAAATAGCAAACATGTTTATATTTTTATATTAAGGTTACATATCTCATATAGCTTTATTTGTTTATCATCATTTATCAGTAATTTATGATAAAAATTTTTCCTGATTCAGCTGCTAGGGGGAGCCTCTCAAAGGACAACAGGCACCTGTCTACAAGCATAACAGTATCATTAATAGTGGTAGGGATGGGTGCTAGTCTACTGAGTAGGTTTGATGTTGGGCCATTCCCTCAGGCTCTGATCCATTCCCCATACATGCATTTCTTGTAGACCAGATAAAGATCTATTGAAAATTTTGTGTGTGGGTTGGTGTTTCTATTGCTTCACTGGGGTTCTTGCCTGGCTACAGCAGGTGGTCTCTTCAGTTTCCATATCCCCAATGTTGTGAGTCACAGCTAAGGCCACCCTATTGATTCATGGCCATCTTCCTTATCACAGGACTTTGCCTCATCCTGCACCTCCTCACCTCTGTCAGTTGCAGATTTCCATTCATTTTCATGGCCATCTAGCCATCTCTCCTGTCCTTCCCCACACTTGATCCTGAACACCCCACACTACCCACCCCATCCCTCTTCCACCTACTTCCCTCCCTCCATCTTCCTCTTATGGCTATTTTATTCCCCTTCTGAGTGAAAATCAAGCTTCTTCACCTGGGCCTTCCTGCTTGCTTAGCTTTTTAAGGTCTTGTTTAGCATGGTACCTGTATTTTATAGCCAATATCCACTTATAAGTGAGTTCAAATTATGCATGTCCTATTGAGAGTGGGTAATGTCACTCAGGATGATATTTTAACATCCTTCCATTTGCTGCAAAATTCATGGTGTCTTTTTTTAAACATATCTACCCTTTTTATTAATCATTTTATTCATTTACGTTTTAAATGATATTCCCTCTTCATGGATACTCCCCCACAAACCTCCATCTAACCCTTATTTTTCCCCACAGGAGTGATTATTTTTAATAACTTAAGAGTATTTGATTGTGTAGATGTACCACACTTTCATTATCCATTCTTCATTTGAAGGACATTTAGGTTGGTTCCCACTTCTGGATATTATGAATAAAGCTCTTATGAACAAAGTTGAGCAAGTGACTTTGTGGGATGTTGAAGCATCCTTTGGGTATAGCTGAGTCTTGAGGTTGAACTATTTCAAGTTTTCTGAAACCAGCAAATTGATTTCTAAAGTCGTTGTACAAGTTTGCACTCCCACCAGCTATGAAGAAGTTTTCCCCTTGCTCTACATCCTTTCTAGCATTTACTATCTCTTGAGTTATTGATTTTAGCCATCCTGACAGGCATATGATAGAACTTCAAAGCTGTTTTCATGTGAATTTCCCTGAGGACTAAGGACTTCGAACATTTCCTTAAGTGTTTCTCAGCCATTCAAGATTCCTCTGTTGATAAATCTCTGTTTAGCTCTGTAGACCATTTTTTAACTGGATTATTTGAGTTGTTGTTTTCTAACTTCTTAAGTTCTTTGTAAATTTTGGATATGAGCCCTGTGTTAGTTGTAAGGTTGAAGATCCTTTCTTAGTCTGTAGGCTGCTGAAATGTTCTATTGACAGTGTCCTGGCTTTATAGAAGCCTTTCAATTTCATGAGGTCCCATTCATCAATTGTTAATAATAGAGCCTGAGATACTTATGCCCTTTTTAGGAAATTGTTTCTTTTTAAAATTTATTTATTTATTTTATGTATATAAGCACAGCATTGTTCTCTTCAGACACAACAGAAAAGGACATCGGACCCCATTGCAGATGGTTCTGGACCACCATGTGATTGCTGGGAATTGAACTCATGACCTCTGGGAGAGTACTCAGTACTCTTAACCATTGAGCTATCTCTTCAGCCCAGGATGTTGTTCCTTATATCAATGTGTTCAAGGATATTTCCTACTTTCTCTTCTATGAGATATACTGCATCTGTTTTTAATGTTGAGGTCCTTTGAATCACTTGGACTTGAGTTTTGTGCAGGATGATAAATATGGATTTACTTGTATCCTTCTACATGCAGACATCCAGTTAGAGCAGCATCATTGATTGAAGATGTATTCATTGATCCATTGTATGGTTTTGAATTCTTTATAAAAAATCAAGTCTGGGGGCTGGTGAGATAGCTCAGTGGGTAAGAGCACCCGACTGCTCTTCCGAAGGTCAGGAGTTCAAATCCCAGCAACCACATGGTGGCTCACAACCATCCGTAACAAAATCTGACTCCCTCTTCTGAAGTGTCTGAGGACAGCTACAGTGTACTTACATATAGTAAATAAATAAATAAATAAATAAATAAATAAATAAATAAATCTAAAAAAAAGGAATGCTCTTATATTAAAAAAAAAATCAAGTTTGTGTCCATAGGTCTATGGGTTAATATCTGGAACTTTTATTTGAATCCATTGATAAAAGTGTTTGATTCTGTACAAGTTCCATGTAGTTTTGATAACTATTGCTTGGTAGTACAGCTTAAGGTCAGGGATGGTAATTCATCCCTGGAAATTCTTTTATTGTTCAAGATTATTTTGACTCTTGTGGGTTTTTGTTTTTCCATATGAAGTTGAGTGTTGTTTTTCAAGTTCATAAGGTTGTGTTGGACTTTTGATGGGGACTGAATTGAGTCTGAAGATTGCTTTTGGTAAGATGATTATTTTCACTTTGTTAATCATTTCTGTCCATAAGTATGTGAGATCTTTCCATCTTCTCATATCTTCTTTCTTTCTTCAGAGACTTGAAGTTATTGTCATACAGACCTTACACTTGCTTACTTAGAGTTACATCAAAATGTTTCATACTATTTGTGGTTGTTGTAAAGGGTGTTATTTCCCTATTTTCTTTATTGGCCAAGTTATAGTTTGGATAAGGAGGGCTACTAAAATCTTTGAGTCAAGTTCTCTTTTAAAAAATAATCCACAAACTATAAAAAAAGACATCAGAAAACAGTATATAAAAAAGGACTTATTTCTGATCATATAAAACATTTAGCAGTAGTATGTAGAGGGAAATATTTAAAAATTAACCATCTTGCACTATCACCGGCTACTCTTGGGTGCTGGCAACCCCACTGCCTCTACGACTAGCCCCATGCAGTGCCCACACACCTCACAGTTCTCTTACTGTGGATTCTGCCCACATTCCCAGAGACCCATCCCCTGTGGTTAGCAGTCCCAAATCCCAGTAAAATCAAAACTCTAGAAGCTTGTAATTTATAAGTCAGATTTATATCAGTAAATTCTCACCACAGAAAACACCCACACAATAAACTCAGAGCCAATTCATATAAATTGTCTAACCTGGAGATAAGTCAAATTGTCCTGTTATTGTCCATCACTTAGAAGATATTTATGGCTACCTGTTGCTATTTAAAGCCGTGCAGATTCTAGATAATCTTTCTCTTCCTTCATCTTTCTTACTTCTCCCTCTCTCTTCTCTCTCCTGTCTCCAAAAATCTCCACCAGCCTTCCTTTTCCAGTGTCCAATCACAGGCATCTTGTTGTTTTAATATTTAAATTATTAGGGGCAAAATTCTGCTCCAGTGATATATTAGTATATAGAAAATAAATGGCATATCTGAACTGGACAAATAATTTGAAACAGAATTTCATCAAATAATAATTATATACACGTGGAAAATATGCAGAAAGAAATTAATTCTCTCCCATTAGTCACTAGCAAATTGTTTTATATCAAAATGTGTAAATCAGTGAAATCATACCATTACAAAGTAATGTGGCAAACAGTTGAAGTTCCTACATACTGCTGGGAGAAATTCTACAAGGAACTGAGGGCACCGAAATGAACCACAAAGAGGTTAGAGTAAAATGGCTGTTCAGGTTGACCTTGTCAACTTGGATTAAACTTTGAGGAGTCTGACGCCATTTTGTCTCTTCTCAAATTTTATACCCAAACTACTCATGTGCTAGCCTTTCCAACATCATCACTGAACTCCAACCTTGAGTACATCATGACAAGTTTTGTCACTTACTTTTCCCATTCTACATTCACAAATCTTCAATATTTTCTTTCTCTCAAGATAGGTCAGTTTCTGTTCTCAATGCATCTCTGTCCTTCATGTGTTAATTTATACATGAGGCCAATTAATGTAGAGCCTCAATCTTGCTGCTATGTTTTAGATGTTACATTTCTCTCAAATTTTAATCAGGTGCCTCTAGAAAGCAACCTATAAATTAGGTTCAAATCCTCAGTAGTGTTAAGCAGATAAGATGATATCCAATTGATTTAGCTCAAACATTGAATTTTGTTTCTCTTAATTTATCTACCACAAACATCAAATCCTAACTTAAACATTGATTTGATGAGCAAGATAACAGAATGCCCTCAATAAATCAAATGAACAATACCTCGTGAAGTTTAATTAGCATCAGTTTAAGTGCTTTACCTTCTAGTTGTAACTGTTGCTGTACTTAAAGTTGGGATCTTTTGATATTTTTCTGTCATGAAGAGTGTGATATTTTCCTGGTATGAGGGAAAATGCTCATGAAAGCAGCTTTGACATTGAATTATTACTGCTTTGAGGAAAAAACAACAAAAAACAAACAAAACCAAAATCTAAGCTCCTGTTGCAGGTCCTGGAGCTCCACCTACCATTGCTTGGTACTCAGGTGTTGCTGCTCTGCACTACTGAGCTCTGACAGAAAGGGCTGACAGGAGGCAGTCAGCAGGAGAGCTCTGAGTTCTGGTTAGATCATGAGGAGGGTGATCTCTGGACCTGGGTAGCGGGCGTGCCTGGAATTTTGGGAGATTTGCAGCTCATTCTGCCTCCCTTACCAAGTTGTGTCTGGCAGAAAATTATATCATCTGTATGTCTATCATCTGTCTATCTATCTATCTATCTATCTATCTATCTATCTATCTATCTATCTATCTATCTATCTATCTAACATCTATCTATCTAACATCTATCTATCTATCTAACATCTATCTATCTATCTATCTATCTATCTATCTATCTATCTATCTATCTATCTATCTATCTATCTTTCTATCTACTATTTGAATGAAAAAACTTCTGACGGGATTTTTTTTCTCCCCTATGGGTTATTTTTGTATTCAGCATAGTTCTGAATGTTTTGGTCTTCTCAATCTTAGGTATTTGGTATCTGTCTAGAAAATTTTCCACTTCATCTGGATTTTCCAGTTGTTTTGAGTATAGGCTTTTGTAATAGGATCTGATGATTTTTTGAATTTCCCCAATTTCCGTTGTTATATCCCCCCTTTCATTTCTGATTTTGTTAATTTGTATGTTGACTCTGTGTCCTTTGGTTTGTCTGGTGAAAGGTTTATCTATCTTGTTGATTTGCTCAAAGAACCAGCTCCTTGCTTCGTTGATTCTTTGTATAATTCTTTTTGTTTCTCCTTGGTTGTTTTCAGCCCTGAGTTTGATTATTTCCTGTCATCTACTCCTCTTGGGTGTATGTGCTATGCTGCTAAACTGCTAGTGTATGCTCTCTCCAATTTCTGTTTGCAGCCACTGAGAGCTATGAGTCCTCTTAGCACTGCTTTCATTGTGTCTCATAAGTTTGGGTATGTTGTGGCTTCATTTTCATTATATTTTAAAATGTCTTTAATTTCTTTATTTATTTCTTCCTTGACCAGGTTATCATTGAGCAGAGCATTGTTCAGTTTCCATGTTTATATAGACTTTCTGTTTTGTTGTTGTTGTTTTTGGGGTTTTTTTTTGTTTGTTTGTTTTTTTGAAGACCAGCCTCAATCTATAGTGATTTGATAGGACATATGGGGTTATTTCAATCTTCTTATATCTTTTAAGGTATGTTTTATGACAGATTATATGGTCATTTTTGGAGAATGTACCATGAGGTGCTGAGAAGAAGGTATATTACTTGATTTTGGATGAAATGTTCTATAGATATCTGTTAAATCCATTTGGTCCATAACTTCTGTTAGTTTCACTGTGTCTCTGTTTAGTTTGTGTTTCCTTGATCTGTCCTTTTGATGTGAGTGGTGTGTTGAAGTCCCCCACAATTGAGTGAGATTTTTCCTTTGACGAGTATAAAGTGTTCTTCCTTACTGTTTTGATGACTTTTGGTTGAAAGTTGAATTTATATGATATTGAATGGCTTTTTCAGCTTGTTTCTTGGGAGTATTTGCTTGGAAAATTGTACTTGATCCTTTTACTCTGAGGTACTGTTTGCCTTTGACACTGAGGTGCATTTCCTGTATGCAGCAAAATGCAGGGTACTGATTATTTATTCAGTATGTTAGTCTATGTCTTTTCAGTGGGGAATTGAGTCCATTGATTTCAAGAGCTATTAAGGAATAGTGATTTTTTGCTTCCTGTTATTTTTTGAAGTTATTTTTATGTTTTTATGGTTATCTTTTTTTGGGTTTGTTAAAAGACTACTTTCTTGCATTTTCTAGCATGTAGTTTCCCTCCTTGTGTTGGCATTTTCCATCTACTATCCTTTGTAGGGCTGGATTTGTGGAAAGATATTGTGTAAATTTGGTTTTGTCTTGGAATACCTTGATTTCTCCATCTACGGTAATTGAGAGTTTTGCTGGCTATAGTAGTCTAGGCTGGTATTTGTGTTCTCTCTCTTTTTTTTAATTTATTTTTTATTAGTTATTTTCCTCATTTACATTTTCAATGCTATCCCAAAAGTCCCCCATACTCACCCCCCAATCCCCTACCCACCCACTCCCCCTTTTTGGCCCTGGGGTTCCCCTGTACTGGGGCATATAAAGTTTGCAAGTCCAATGGGCCTCTCTTTGCAGTGATGGCCGACTAGGCCATCTTTTGATACATATGCAGCTAAAGACAAGAGCTCCCGGGTACTGGTTAGTTCATATTGTTGTTCCACCTATAGGGTTGCAGTTCCCTTTAGCTCCTTGGGTAATTTCTCTAGCTCCTCCATTGGGGGCCGTGTGATCCATCCAATAGCTGACTGTGATCATCTGTGTTTGTGTTCTCTTAGGTTCTGTATTACACCTCCCCTGGATCTCCTAGCTTTCATAGCCTCTTGTGAGAAGTCGGGTGTAGTCTAATCGTTCTGCCTTTATATGTTATTTGACCCTTACTGTTCTTAATATTCTTTCTTTGTTTTGTGCATTTGGTTTTTTGATTATTACATGACAGCAGGAATTTCTTCTCTTGTCCAATCTATTTGGATTTCTGTAGGCTTCTTGTGTGTTTATGGGAATCCCTTTCTTTAGTTTGGGGAAGTTTTCTTCTATAATTTTGTTGAAGATATTTACTGGCACTTTAAATTGGAAATCTTCACTCTCTTCTATACCTATTATCCTTAGGTTTGATCTTCTCATTGTGTCCTAGATTTACTGGATGTTTTGGGTTAGGAATTTTTTGCATTTTCTTTGTCTATTATGTCAATGTTTTCTATGATATCTTTTGCACCTGAGATTCTCTCTTGTATCTCTTGTATTTTGTTGGTGATGCTTGCATCTATGACTCCTGTTCTCTTTCCTAGGTTTTCTTTCTCCAGTGATGTCTCCCTTTCTGATTTCTTTATTGTTTTTATTTCCATTTTTAGATCCATGGTGGTTTTGTTCAGTTCCTTCACCTGTTTTTTTTTCCCTGTAATTCTTTAATGTATTTTTCTGTTTCCACGTATAGGTCTTCTACCTGTATACCTGTGTTCTCTTGTATTTCTTTAACAGAGTTATTTATTTCCTTCCTAAAGTCCTCTGTCATCATCATGAGATATGATCATCAGAGTCTTGCTTTTCTGTAGTGTTGGGGTAACCAGGACTTGCTGTGTTGGGAGAACTGGGTTCTCATAATGGCAAGTAGCCTTGGTGTCTGTTGCTTATGTTCTTGAGCTTGCCCTCCTCCATCTGGTTATCTGTGGTGTTAGCTGGTCTTGCTGTCTCTGACTGTGGCTTGTCCATAGTGCAATCTTTTGTGTCAGTACTTCTGAAAGACCAGTTCTCTCTGGGAGCTATTTAGGTATGGAGAGCTGTGGTTCAGGGCCAGCTCTGGGATGCAGACAGAAATCAGAAAGATCCTTATGCCATCTCATCCTTGGTTCCTGTATCCTAATGGCTCTGGTAGGGTCCCTCTTGGACCAGGAATTTAAAGAGAAGTGCTTGCTGATGTGTAGGTACTCCTGGGAGACCAGCCCTTTCCTCAGAGTAGTTATGTATGTAGTTCTGTGGCACAGGATCAGATATAGGCACAGACATGAATGGGAAATCTCCTGTCCTAGGCAGCTCCTTGGTTCCTGTGTCCTGAGGGTTCTGGCCTGTTTCTCTGAGCAGCAGTGGTGGTCCTACCTGTGTTCACAGGCCTGTCTGCACTCCTGGGTTGATACTTCTCTCCTGGTTCTACCTGGGTATGGAGCCCAGTGGCAGAGGACTGGCTCCAAGCACAGAGGGAAACCAGAAGGCTCAAAAACATATGTCCTTATATGAACAAATAAAGGTCATTAATGCAAAACAAGCAAGGAAAATACAAGTATCATGTGATTACTTTTTATAAAATCCCAACAGATGAACAGGGAGAGAGAAATCTGTGAAAACATATTTCAAAAAGGCATATTTATGGATCTTATGTATACCTTGATGTACACATTAACAGTTTAAGTGATGGTTTTATAATTATGTTTAATCTCAACTTCACAGGCTTGGTATAATTGGAAACCTCACAGCTCCATGCAATGTGCCCTGTGGTTGTACAACTTCTGAATATAATCCTGTATGTGGAAGAGATGAGACACAATATTTCTCTCCCTGCTTTGCAGGTTGCAAAGCTACTAAAAAGCTAAGGAAGGAAAAGGTAGATTTTCTTATGCTTCTTTCTCTCCAGTAACATGCTCAATTGGTAGATGTTGACTAGATTTTACTCATAGCTGTCCAATATTTTGCTTTTATATTTTTATCACTTTTAATTTTAGCAACAATCAAAGAAAAACTAATTTTTGTTTACCGAATTCCCTTTCATCAGCATTCACTGAACTTTGATCACAATCTTTCACAAACCTAAGAGTTGCCCCATGCTATCCTGTGTGTCACCTTTTCTTCAAATGTGCCTTCTGCTGAGATTCAAAATCCCTAGTCTACATTTTCATGTATATATATTATATATATATACATATATATGACAGGGTTTTCAAGATAGGGGTTCTCTGTATAGCCATGGCTGTCCTAGAACTCACTCTGTAGACCAAGCTGGCCTCGAACTCAGAAATCCTCCTCTTTTGCCTCACAAGTGCTGGGATTAAAGGCATCACTGCCAGGCCTAGTTTCCCAATATTTCTTATTTCTGCTTCACAGCAACTCAGATTTGGACATGACTTTTTAAAAATGGGTGGTTGTGAATACAGTTCTTTACCACTGAGCCATATCCCCAGTTCTCACACACACACACACACACACACACACACACACACACACACACACACACACGTGAAGCACACCTGTGCATTCATGAAAATATTTGTTTCTCCAAAATATAAGAGTATTCAGTTACGAATTAGGTAAATGGAGTACTGGTCAGAGGAGAATGTCTGATGTCATTCATCAGGATCAGTCCATCTTGATTTGTGAGGCAGTCTTTCACATGTTTAGAGCTCTCCAAAGTATGCTAGAATATCTTGCCCCAAGTCCCCAGGGAACCACATATTTCTGGATCTGCAGCAGTGGGCATAGAAGCACACTACCATGCAAGGCTTTTAATGTGGGTATAGTGAGAACACCATTCTTGGAACTTCACAGAATTTTACTCCTTCCCCTATGTGTATGTTTCATATTTGCTAACTATGTTTTCTTAAGTTTTTCCTTTTTATTGGAACAAAATAGGGATCTAGGTACCAATACTGTTGTCTTTCTTTTCCTCTGTTTCTGATACCTGTGAAGAAAAGAGAGCAATAAGTTATATATTAACTGATTTGTAGATATTATATTGACATGCTTAATAGTGTTTATGCTTTAATATCAGAACAAGATTTTAAACAAACATTATTATAAAAATATTTATGCTATTTATTAAAATATAATTTAAGTCTACCTTGCAACTTCCAAAATACTTTTGAATTTGAATAACATTGCTATGATTCGCCAATTCTAAGTTCAGAACCCCAAACATAGCATGACTCAGCATGTCTAATTCATGAAGTAAATTTTATCATGTGTGATGATTTGGACATAATTTGAATACATATCACCAAAATTTATGTATCAGAATATTGGCCCACAGTATGATGAATATATAGAAGGTGATAGAATCCTTAAAATGTTAAGTAAGTATGGAGGGCAGGGATAATTAATTGGTTTTTATTTTATTTTTTAACTTTTTATTGATTCTTTATGAGATTCACATCATGCACCCCAGGCCTACATACCTGCTTGTCCCCTATAATCTGCTCTCTGTCCTTGGAAGCTTCACCCCCCCAAAATACAAAACACACAAAGTAATAAACCAAACAAAGCATAAACAATATCTCATTGTGGAAGCTGAAGTTTGCCACAGTGTGTCCCAAAGAGTAGCTCTGTGTCCATCTTCTCCTCAAATGTTCTTTGCAATGACTCACTGGTCGGGGTTAAGGTCTCTGGCTTCTATCACATCATCAGTATTGGATCCTCATTGTGACTCCTCCCTGCTGTCCTGGTTTCCCTGCATCATGTAAATCCTGTAGCTTTGGTTCAGCAGGACTGGCCCTTTCACATGGTCCCACAGTTCACACATGATATAGATTTTGCTTTTCCAAGAACTATATCCAGTGTGAGGCCGGGCTGCTCTCATGACCTCAGACCAGCTCAACTGAATACTGTAGGCATTAAGGGGTCAAGGGGGGAGAGCATCATGTCTGCACACATGCCACCTCACAGTAGATGAGTGGTCAGCCAGCTGTCCTTACCTCTGGCCCTTGAAATCATGACAGTGAAGACTCCTCCAGAAGGGCCAGCTGTTCACTGAGATGCTAAGAACAGTATCAATTCTGAGCAATTCTTCTACTTGGGAAATTGTGCTTAGGAACATTCAGCACAAAGAATTCTTTATAATTTTCTTCAATTTCTACAATGCATAATTAATTCATAATGAATATCACTTATAAATATTCCATAAAATATCCACACAAGTTTAAGATAACATTTGATAATCAAAATGGTAGAAACAATATACTTGTAGTGAAGAGTATAACTGCCAGAGTTTTATAAAATGACAATTATCTGTATTGGAAATTATAGCTCTGAAGCAACATTGATAAAAAACAAAGAGTATGGTTATACAAATTTGTTATGTATGGAATGGAGGAATTAACACAATAAGCATTAACTTGAAAAGGGAAAGAACTAAAACAACAAAATAATTTTGATAAAACTAAGGAGAAATGAAACCTTTAGTAAAATTTTAAAATGTCTTTTCTTCAAGAATATTGGGCTCCTTAAGACCACATCTTATATTTCATAAAATATCCTCACCTTTTTTTCCCACATACTTATGTAATAAAAACCCTTGTGTTTTTCTTTATGATCTTGTATCTTTAGCTGGTTCTTATATTTTCATATTTTGATATAGAATTATTTTCTTCCTGCCTGAAGAATTTCCCCAACATTTCTGAAATGTATTCACTAGGCATGGGATGCTGGGTTGCATGTTCTTTACTCCCCCTTAGCAATTGAAACCCACAGTTTTAGAATTTCTGAGAGAAGAGTGATTTGTCTTTGCTATTGTTATCAACTGTTTGTCCATTGTAGGTGGTTTTTATTATTTAAGTCTGTGGAGGGTCACTGATGTGGATCAGGGCTTCTCACATTACTGCACTCAATAAGGAGAGAGGAAACGGGTGTGATGCCTGGGCCAGCTGACAAATAGGATGTTTATTTCCCTCTGGCCACTTTGTATTAGACATAATGCTCACTTTCAATCCCACAAATTAATATCTGGAAATGACCCCATATATATACACACACACTCGGGACAAAGTGATAATCAAAATTCACCACTACAGAGCTGTATTATCTTGTCTGTCCACAAACATTTAGAATTTTCTCTTTTTGTGCTTTATTTAGTATCATGAATATAATTTTTATTTTATTTTTTTTGTTTGGATTCGACCTGTATCTTGACTCTGGATCAATATCTATCATTTATTACCCTATCTCTACCTAGCAACTTCCAAAATACTTTTGAATTTGAATAACATTGTTATGATCCCCCAATTCTAAGTTCAGAACCCCAAACATAGCATGACTCAGTTGCCTGGACAGAAGTCAGGGTTCAAAGCCAAGCTCTGGTCTGTCTAGAATCTCTGAGAATGAGTGCATTGTAAATGCTTCTGGTTTCTCTAAGCTTGAAAGTAATATAATTTGTATTTCTTTAATAGATTTCCTCAGAGGCAGTTTTAGCTTATATGGACTACTCAAATTCTTTAACAGGTGAACCCCTTTCCCTCAAGGCCAGCAAAATACAATATTAGGCTGCCTTCCTCTAATGAAATGCCTGTTACACTTGCTCACCTAGTCAGTTGAGATTCAAAGTACTCTTCCCCACCCCTCATTACACTTGTAATATACTTTATAAGAGAACTAAAAGCCACAGATTCTTTTCCATGGATATTATTAAGTTATGTATACTTGATGGACAGAATCACATAGAAGGGAGGGGACATCTACACTGTGCTATACTTTTTAATATTTCCTATAGATTTCCAACTGCTTTACTTAAGAAAAAAATGATTTTTTAAACCCGTCCAGTTTCCTTTCCCTTCACTCCTCCCAGTTTCCCTTATTTCCCCTCTTCCAGAAATCCAATACTATTCTGCCTCCTCTTTATACAAGAGTGTACCACTTAGAGACAACAGTCAAGTAGGACAAAGCAAGATACAATAAGCCTCATATTGAGGTTTGACTGAAGGGATCCGAAGAAGAAAAGTGTCCCTAGAGAGGTGAAAAATTGTCAGAGATACACTCCTCTCACTGTTATGAGTGCCACTAATACACCAAGGTTGTCAGGCCATAATATAAACACAGAAGACCTGGTGCAGACCCATGCAGACCCTGTGCTTGCTGCTTCAGTCTCTTTTAATCCATGCAAGCTCTGCATAGGTGATTCAGTGATCCAAATTCTCTTGGTATCTTCTATCCCTTTAGACTCCTGCAATTTAATCTCTCCCTCTACTGCAGTCTTTCCCTATATGCCAGTGGAGGGATCTAATGAGTCCTCCAATTTAGAATGTCTCTCACAGAATATCTGGCTGAGGTTCTCTGCACTACTCCTGTCTACTGATGGAGGGGACCTCTCTGATGACAACTATACATAGCACCAAACTATGACAATAGCAGAATATTATTAGGAATCTTTTGATTTTTTTTTTTTTGCCAGTCATGTTTGGTTATAGCCTAGGTCTATGGGCTCTATAGGTTGGAAAGAGCTGATATGAACAGGTCATTCAACCCCAAAGGGATTGTGACCCATACATTGAGAACTTTATTACAAGAAGTAGGGGTGAAGGATCTCAGCAGGCCCTTTACATTCAAAGAGCTCTGTGGATGTTCTCCTTAGCAAAAGGACCCCAATGTTGGTTTTTAGAAAATGATCTTTGGTCTTAGCATCAGACTGCGATGCTTTGGTATTCCTGTAGAACTCTCTCAGCCAACAACTCAAATGAATGCAACCCAGTATCACCACTGAAAACCTTTCCTGGTTCTCATACCATATCTTCCATTTCTAGGAGTCCTCATTAGGGTCATCCTCATAGACTACAAGAATCCTCCCCTAGACTAGGTTTCCATAACACACCCAATGCTCCCCAATTCTAGCTTTATCTCTCCAAACTCTCTTCTTCCACTTCTTGTCCATCTGATTCCTCTTGCTCCTGTCTTTGTCTACAGGCAATCTACAAACATAACTTTCTGTTTCTCCTTATCAAGAAGATCAATGAATCTACCATAGTGTCCTATTTTTATCTAAACTTTTGGGGTCTGTGAATTGTAGCTTCATTATCATTTACTTAATGAAAATATCCACTTATAAATTAGGGCATATCATGTTTTTCCATCTGGTATGGTTTATCTCACACAGGATGTTTGTTGTTGTTGTTGTTGTTGTCATTGTTGTTGTTTTATTATCATTCATTTGTCAACAAATTTCAAGATGCTACCTTTTTAACAGCTGAGAAATACTCCATTGTGTAAATGTGCCACATATTCATTTTATCTTAATATCACACATACAAAAAATAAAAGCAATAAGAAAGAAAACCCTGGGAAATATCTCTTGAGTATTAATTTAATCTTTACTCTCATAATAATAAGGCTATTATATGCTGGATATTTCTGAAATACTATTTTTATTTTCAATATTAATAGACATACTACAATTGTTCTTGCATCAAAGAAGGATTGACAACTGCTGATAATGAAGGTCAATATATTGATGCTGTTTCTGGAACATGTAATACCAGATGCCTTACATTGCCTTTATTTTTTGCCTTTTACTTTACTGCAACCTTTTTGTCTAGTTTCTGTAGTATACCTTCCGCCTTGATTGTCATTCAGTAAGTATGTAATTTTTGTAATTATTGAGAAGTTACCTTATAAGTATGAAACAGAAATACTTCAAATTATTACCACAAATGATTTTCTGTGATTTATTGTAGTTAATACAAATAGAAAATATTTTTATTGTTAAAATTTATTTATATGTATAATTTTTCTTTTACTTATTATACTTAGTCTTTTTCTGTAATGTATATAGATGCTACATTTATTCTCACTTTAATTTAACATTGCAACCCGTGTTGGAATTGAATATATTGATCTCTAACTTTATAGCAAATGTCGGTATTTATGCACCAGAAACAGCATAACTTTGAAAGAAACCTTATATTTATCTTGTAGAATATACATGATGAATCCATAATAAAGAAAAATTTAAATTGTCACCATAGATATGAGTGTAAATTTAACTTATTAGTGTGTGTATTTAACAATAGTTCTACATTAACAGCTGAGTCATAAGTGTCAACAAAAATGAAGTACAGTAAATTTTACAGATTTAAAGTTATTTTTTTCATTTATTTTAATTTGGAATTGTGAGTATAATAAGGATACCACATGAAAGAGGGGAGACTCAGAAATTACGATGATTCAAGTAAAATTGAATAAATTTTAAAGGTAAAGAGTGGACTTAAATTATCTCCCTCATTCAAAGAGCCATTTAATCAGAACTCAATCAAAGGCAAGAGTATTAAGTGTAGACTTAATGATGCAGTTTATGGAGTATAGAATCCACTAGAAACAGTGAACTAATAAAGTACAGAGTATACTTAACAATGTTGAAGTGGACTCTAAGCAATACCATACCTGGCAGAGGGAGGAAAGTAAATATGAGCCCTATACAGAGCTGAGTTGTTTCAGGAAAAGGTGGCTCAGGCATATTTGATCCATAAAGTTCTTCCCCATGGAAAGAATTTCATTATTTGAGTTTTTAGTCATGTTAAGTAATGGGTAAATGGATAGATATATACTGTGTTTATAGGACAAATTGAACTTTTGTCAACCAGCTAAATATTTGTGGTGTAAATTAAGTATAACATATATTTGAAAAAAAAACCTAGCATGTGTGACTCATAGGTAATATCATTGCTATTTGCTTTCAGAAGTGTACCTACCAGTTGGAATTCAATGAGTTTGGGTTTAATGTCGACAGTTTGGAGATTCACTGGTATGTGTTTTCAGCTATATACAATGTACAAAATTGTTCATCTTTGACATGTAAATTTTCATGTATACTTAGACTTTGGGAAAAATAATGTAAAGTGATAAAAAATGAATATGAGATTGCTCTATTAGGTAAGATAAAAGCCATCCAATTAAACAAAATGGGCTTCAATTATATTGTGTCAGCTGAAGCCTTGGATTGTACCTGAAGTGTTTTTTTCATCATCACACACAAATTAAAGAGAGATTATTTAAAACATCTACATATTTGAAGTAATATTATACTTGTATGCTTGTGGATTGTCATAAGAAATGTGTCCTGTGAAATATTTTCCTTAATCACAGTTGTTGACCATGTTTATAGTAGTACTCATAAAATTTCCTCCTGCAGAGTAGTTTTCTGGTTCAATAGGAAAGGGGTTGGTTGTCCATATAACCAATCTTGCCACTATTGCACCATGGGCACTACTACCTGCCTGAAAGCTTTGTACTGTAGTTGAGTCTGGCCATGGATAATACCCAACTTTTCTCCATCAGCCTGCATAGCTCACCCAGCTCTATGAATGCTAGTCAGCAGAGAGATTTCAGGATTGTTTTCTCTGTGTCCTGTCACCAAAGTGTGGGGTATCTTCAGTAATCAGGTCTTATCATCTAGACGTTTTGGTACTATTATCAATGGCAATAGTCCATATTGTTTCAAGTGCCTCTACAGGTATTCTCCCTGAACAATAACCAACAGAGAGGAAAATGGTGTTTGACACTGAAATTTTCACTTAATATTACCTGTGTTCATGCAGAGTATTATTTACAAGTGTGGGACACATCTGTTCAAACTCTGAAATAATTCTTACTACACGGCCCTGTTATACAATTCCTGGGCATATTACCAAAAGAATTGATTTCTTATTATATCAATACCATAGTAATCATGCTCACTGATTTTATGTTGCTTTACAGCTAGGAATGGAGGCAACTTAGTTGGTCATCAGCTGATTAATGCACCCTGAGAATGCATGCATATATATACATAGTATAACTTTACTTACCGGTAATGAAAAAGTAACATTGAGAAACTTGCAGAAAAATTGAAATAACCAAAAGGAAGTATATTGAGTGAGGTCATTCAGGTCCAACAATATAATTCTAAATGCTCCTTTTAATAAGTTTATCTTAGCTTCTGATCATTTGTAGGTTTAATCCAAAGTACATTTTGAAACTAGAAATGGCCCATTGCTTGATAGGATGCAATTGGGGAAAAGGGATGGCATAATATAGGTGAGATAAAAGTAGAAAGGGAGAATGTAGGGAACAAAAGGGCTTGGGGATGGAGTAAAATAACAGAGCAAAGGAAGGGCCAGGGGAAGCCTCAGAGAAAATGAAGTCTTTATGAAGAAGTTACATGGGAAACAATGATCTTGTAGCATGAGTAAAAGTTCATAAACAAGAAGGATAAAACCCATGTGATATGAAAACACAGTGGGAAATACTGGGTGCTGTGGTTTTAAAAGGACGGGACTGAGATGAAGAATGAAGAAATAGAAGAAGAGCCCATCAAAACTAAGAATGATAGAAAGTTTATAAACTCTTACTAGCTTTTATGCTATATGAAAATAAAAGATATGAATAGATTATGTGTTTTAATTTAATTGATAGCAGCACATTGAACTCATGTGTGTGTGTGTGTGTGTGTGTGTGTGTGTGTGTGTGTGTGTGCGTGCGTATACAGGCTGTTGCCACTGAGAATCTTGAAATATATTCCCCTGGGATAAGAGAAGGTTTCTTGAGAGACATAGACAAGAGATTGCAGACAGAAAATAGTATGAAGTCACTTTTGGTCATTAAAAAATCTCATAGTTATCTATCTTTAAAGATAGTAGGAGTTAAAAAAATAATGTAATATAGTTCCTTTGATGTAAATATGTCTGATAAGTATTCCCTTAAAAAATCTGCTTTATGATATCTTATAAATAACAGCATGGGCAGAATGCTAAAATCATTGTAAACTACTAATATTGGTATGCATGCAAGGATCAGGATATTGATTATCCCATTTTTTTAACCAATGGAAAAAGGCTATTATAGAATTTTCAATAATTGTATAGAATTCCCTGTGTGTGAGTGTGTGTGTGTGTGTGTGCATGCATTCATGCTGAGAAGTAATTATTCTTATCCTGTTTTTTTTTTTTTAATGAAGCACTTCTGATCATTGACTATTTTATAGGCTCTGTTCCTGCACCAATATTATTTGCAGCAACATCAGATTTTACTTGTCAATTCTGGGGTATTAATGAATGTGGAGAAAAAGTACGGTGTTGGATCTATAATACAGAAAATTTGGTCTACACATTTAAGACAGTATGTAAGTGATGTGAATTTTATATTGATTTTAGAATTTCCAATTGTTTATACCAAGGTAATAACTGTGAATAAGTACTTTGATAATTAAAGACTTACATAATTATATAGGAAGTATTTTGTAAGCTTTTATTATATAATTCATGTAAATACTTATATTTTTCAGTTAAGTACATTCTAGATTTCTGTGTAATACTTTAAGAAAGGATAGTAATTAATATAATTTTAATGTGTTGACCATTTTGTACATTTTTGAAGCCAAAATAAAATTTTCCTTATAAAATTTTAAAGGCAACAGATTTAAATATTAGATAAATTTGAATAAAAACTATAATAGCTGTTTGGTGGTTTGAATACATATCACTCAATCTCACACACATTCATTTGTTTGAAAGCTTGACACATTGGGAGTAACACTGTTAGGTGGTATGGCCTTTTGTAGTAGGTGTGGATCTTTTAGAGAAAGTATGTTACTGTGGAGTCAAGCTTAAGGTCTCCTATGCTCAAACTATATGCTCAGTGTGCCATTCAGTCACCAGATGTCTGCCAATCAAGATGTAACAACTCTCAATTTCTTTTCCATCACTGTGTCTGCCTGTAGTCCAGCATGCTTCCCACCATCACAGTTATGTACTAAGCCTCTGATAGTATAAGCCAGTCCCAGTTAAAACTTTTTTTTTTAATAAGAATTACTGTGGTGTTTCTTCCCACCAGTAACATCCTAATTTAGAAGTGGTACCAGGGAATGGAGTATTGCATGATAAGACTGAACATGATTTGGAGGAATGTGGATTTGGGCTTACGGGTTAGGAAAGCAGTAGAGTGCATTTTAACTGGGAAAAATTGGTCATACTAGTAAGAACAAAGAAGACTGTGGTACTGAGTGTAATTTGAACTGGGCTCAGGAAGCTTCATAATAGAAGGATTTTAGTATGTTGCCTAGAGATCATTCTTGTGATCTTAGGGTGCAGAATGTGGCTGCTCTTTCCTTTGTCTGTAGAGTCTTCCTGAGGTTAAAGTGAAGAGGTTTAGATTAATTTCATTGGCAAACAAAAATCTCAAACAGCCTAGCGTAGACTGTCCTGTGGTTCGCTCTTATAAAGAACAGTTTGTTGAAAAGTAACAAGGAAAATTACTACATGTATGTTTCATAGAGAAAATAGGTACCAGAAAGTACAAAGGAGATAAATCCCATGTTGAAGCATATAAACATATTAAAGACATTAAGTGGCATAAAAGGATTTGTGACAACATGGCAAGAACCCATTACGGTAAGTTTCCATCTTGTGAAAAGAAATTAAAGAACAGCTTAGGTCTTTGCATGGAGGTACATGCATTTAATTGCAGCACTCAGGAGACAAAGACATGCAGATATCTGAGTTCATGGTCAACCTAGTGTATAGATGGAGTTCAAGGAGATTTGAGTTTAAGCACAGAAGGAAGCCATCAAAAACAGAAAGCTGGTGAAGAAAAACTTGAATGAGGGGACCATGTTTCAGCCCCAGCTAACAGCAGAATTTGACATCTTTGGATGTGTGGTACTGTCTTAAGAAGCAAGGATAATAGAAAGAGGTTTTGAAATCTTCCTCTGTTGACTAAGGAAATTTGCTAACACAAGGTTGGTGTCAAGAGTGTCCCTGCATGGAGACCCCAAAATGTTGGAGATGCCAGATTCATTGGATCTCTGCCAGATAGCAAAACACAGGGAATGAAATCAGCCTAGCAGATAGATATGTGTTACAATCAACAAAACTTAAAGGAGATGGAGATTTGAATAGCACTTTTACATCAGACACAGAGATGCAGAGTTCAAAGTTTGCCAAGCTGGGATTTTGTTCCTTTATTTGTGTTTTGCCTTGCTTCCATCCAGTATTTCCTGACCTTGCTCATTTCTCTATCTTTTAGAACAGTAATGTATACCCTGTTCCATGTTTGGAGTATGTGATCTGCTTTTTGATTTTCATGTTACAATGGATTACTGTTAAGAAATTGTGTGCATCTCAGAAGACACTTGAATCTTTGGATCTCAACAGTGTTGAGACTATGACAGATTATAGGCACCTATGAAATTGGGATAAACATATTTTGCATTATGATACAATTACAAACCTATTGGGACCAGGAATTGAAATTCAGTGGTATGGTCCTCAGAGATCCATGTGTTTGAATGCTTGACCCATTGAAAATAACACTATTAGGAGGTGTGGGCTTGTTGTAGTAATTGTGGCCTTTCTATGTATCACTGTGGAGGTGGGATTTACAGTCTTCTATGCTCCAGCTATGCCCAGTGAGGCACAGTGTTTCCTTCTTCTGCCTGTGGATCAAGATGTACAATGCTCAGCTTCATCTCTATCACCATCTCTGCCTGCCTGCTGCCATGCTTGCAAGTCATGAAAATCGTGGACTAATAATCAGAAAATGTAAGCAGGCCAAATTAAATGTTCTCCTTTGTAGGAGTTGGCATGGCCATGGTGCCTGTTCACAAAAATAAAATCCAAACTAAGGCAAGTTGCAAATAATATCATCAAAATACTATTATTTCTCTGAAGACTAAACTTGAAAGGTCCTCATTTTTGGTATGAGAAGACATATATGTTAATATTTTTAGTTATTGAAAGTCTCTCAACAGTATGATTGAATTGATGTCCAGATATGGTAGAGAGGTATCACTGAATGCCTTTTTAAAATAGAATTCAAATAAACATAAGAGCTTCATGAAAAAATATTGGATCAAGACTGACAACATATTTGCCAAGAAACTACAGAGAAGAAACATGAGAACCATGCAAATTCACTTATATTATCTATGAGTTCAAGAATGATGGACCCCACACAAGATGAATTCTTATGTTTGATAAAACATGTGTGCATAAGAGACATGAATAATGTATGTGAATTAATTGAATTGATATCAGCATGTTGAAACACAAAGTAATGTATGTGTGAATGTTTGTGTTAATGAGTGCAGTTAGTGCTGTGTGCACTTTGGAATGTACTCCACTGTGATATGTCTATTGTATAGACATAAACAAGAGAATACAAACAGAAAAGAGAGTATCAAAAAGAAATTAAATTAAGCAGAAATAAAAAAATCAGAAAATAAGAACAAATTAGAAATGTAAAGCTAACAACAGAAGAGATGAGGTGATGCATTATAATTTCAGTGGCTGGCACACACATGCACAAAAAATGATGTGGCACGTCAGAAAGCAAGTCATTTCAAATTATCCAGACAAGGAAACACAAAGCAAAGAAAACATAAGATAGTGGAGAAAAACTATAGTTATTGCAGATTAGCTTTTAGAAATTTGAAAAAGAATGTGCAGTAATCTCACTAACTGATGAATGGATACTGACCATAAGGCCATTACATGCCAGATACTATTTTGATTCAAAAAGAAGAAAAAAGTGTCTCTCTTGAAGATATGGATAAATCTGATAGATATTATGTATATTATCATTACATTTTCTATTGCTCTCAAATTAGTTGAATCTTGGTATTTCATAATGAAATTTATATAGTCCATAGTCTTGGAGTTTCAAATTCCAAATAGGATTTCTTTTTTTTTTTTAAGGCTTTTTAAAAAAATTTTTATTGGATATTTTCTTTATTTACATTTCAAATGTTATCCACTTTTCTAGTTTCCCCTCCAAAATTCCCATATCCCCTCCTCCCTCCCACTGCTCCCCAACCAATCTACTCCCACTTCCTGGCCCTGCCATTCCTGTATACTGGGGTATAGAACATTCACAGTACTAAGGGCCTTCCTCCTATTGATGACAAAATAGGACATCCTCTGCTACATATGCATCTAGAGCCATGAGTCCCACCATGTGTTTTGATTGGTGGTTTAGTCCCAGGGATCTCTGGGGGTACTGGTTAGTTCATATTGTTGTTCCTCCTTTGGGGCTGCAAACCCCTTCAGCTCCTAGGGTACTTTCTCTAGCTCCTTCATTGGGGACCCTGTAGGATTTCAATCCAGAAAGCACTTTTTTGCTTCATCAGATCATAGACCTCAACGTAATGTCTGAGACCTGTATATCATAGAAATATCACATTGTGAGACAGGAGGCTAGAAAATACAGAGCTTAAGCTTATTGCTACAATGGGAAGTAATCAAAGTAAAGTCCTTATCTGCAGTGTTCTCTATGAGTCTTCCACTGTACCCTACCTCTCATAAGACTTGTCACCAGTGTATTAATATAATATAATTAATCTCCCAATGCACAAATATCCAATCTGTTGTCATCCATGCCTGCATCCAAGATCTATAAACGTCTCCTAATATAAATTATAATAATCCTATCCTCCTAGTGCTAAGGACTCTGCAACATCCCTGCAAAGATTAAATCCACAGGTTTATCTGAGTGAAAACATTTTCAGATATGAGCGGCCGTTTCAAAAGTTACATGTCTACAATTAGGAGTGGGACAAGCACATGATAAACAACAGTAATACAAAGGAAGATGTCAAGACGTAGAGAGAAGTACTGAAGCCAGAACAAAGACTAAAATCTAGCAAGGAAGATACAGAGTCTTTAAGCTGCAAATATGATATTACATAAACATTGTAATGCTGTGTGACACCTCAGGCAACATTTGATCTGTGATGTTAATAAAACTCTAGGACCCTGAGCTTTATTTTGCTCTGGATTTGCAAATTATCTACCTTTATTTGAATCAGTAGAATACTTTTTACTACTCTGCTTGTCTATTGTCACATTTGCAGGTCCACTTCTAAAGCTCAACTTCCCATAGCCCCATTGAACCTATTCTATATAGTTATGAACCTTGTAGCACATTTTGGTCTGGTCTTCAGGACTTACTGTGAGAATTTTGTTGAAGATGTTAGAACCCCCACAACACTTGGATGTTAAGTAAGAGCACTTAGTAATACTATGTCCAATTTTCTGAGGAACCTCCAGACTGACTTCCAGAGTGGTTGTACAAGCTTTCAATCCCACCAGCAATGGAGGAGTGTTGCTCTTTCTCCACATCCTCGCCAGCATCTGCTGTCACCTGAATTTTTGATCTTAGCCATTCTGACTGGTGTGAGGTGGAATCTCAAGGTTGTTTTGATTTGCATTTCCCTGATGACTAAGGATGTTGAACATTTTTTCAGGTGCTTCTCAGCCATTCGGTATTCTTCAGTTGAGAATTCTTTGTTTAGCTCTGTACCCCATTTTTAATGGGGTTATTTGATTCTGGAGTCCTATATCCAGAAAAAGTTCCAACTGGTAATGAGAACACATGCTCCACTATATTCATAGCAGCCTTATTTATAATAGCCAGAAGCTGGAAAGAACCCAGATGTCCCTCAACAGAAGAATGGATACAGAAAATGTGGTACATTTACACAATGGCGTATTACTCAGCAATTATAAACAGTGACTTTATGAAATTCTTGGACAAATGGATGTATCTGGAGGATATCATCCTTAGTGAGGTGACCAAATCACAAATAAAGTCATTAGAAATGCACTCATTGATAAATGGATATTACCCCAGAAACATAGAACACTCAAGATACAATTTGCAAAACACAAGAAAATCAAGAAGAGGAAAGACCAATGGGTGGATACTTCATTCCTCCTTAGAATAGGGAACAAAATACCCATGAAAGGAGTTACAGAGACCAAGTTTGGAGCTAAGATGAAAGGATGGACTATCCAGAGACTACCTCACCCAGGGATCCATCCCATAACCAGCCACCAAACCCAGACAATATTACATATGCCAGAAAGATTTTGCTGAAGGGACCCTGTTATAGCTGTCTCATATGAGGCTATACCAGTGCCTGGCAAATACAGAAGTGGATGTTCACAGTCATCTATAAGATGGAACACAGGGCCCCCAATGGAGAAGCTAGAGAAAGCACCCAAGGAGCTGAAAGGGTCTGCAACCCTATAGGTGGAACAACAATAGGAACTAGCCAGTACCTTCAGAGCTCATGTTTCTAGCTGCATATGTAGCAGAAGATGGCCTAGTCGGCCATCACTGGGAAGAGAGGCCCCTTGCTATTGCAAACTTTATATGCCCCAGTACAGGGGAATGCCAGGGCCAAGAAGTGGGAGTGGGTGGGTTGGGGAGCAGGGCAGGGAGAGGGTATAGGGAACTTTCGGGATAGCATTTGAAATGTATATAAAGAAAATGTCTAATAAAAATTTTTTAAAAAGACCACTTAGAAAGATTTGCTGTACATTTGAGTTGTGATACTGAAGACTGAGTCATAGCTATTTTAGTGGTACCGACTTGGCAACAAGGAGAGAAAGGTTCTCTGAACAGGAAGTCCATTTCTGGTGCCAAGGACATCTTTAAAGAGTTCTGAAATATCCTGCAGGCCTTTCTTCATCTTTCTAATCCACCAGAGTCCACTCCTACAGAGTCACACTAATTTCATTAACAAGTGCTTACTGGGCCACACACAGAATTTGTTCTTCCAAACAAAAGTAGTTTTCTTCTTTTCTGACCAGGCTATAAAACTTCCAAATCTTTACTAGTATAAAATTCTGGATAAAACCAGTCAGTACTGTCCACTGCCTATCATTATTCTTTGATTGTTTGAATATTGCCCTCTCAATATTAAGCACACCTCTTGGTATTTTGGCAGGCTTTGTTCTGTGCAATCATTCCAGGTCAGTCCTTGTAAGACTACAACAGAATACTCCATTCTCTCACAGGTCCTTCTAGGGTGAAAATGTGGTTTTCCATTTCATGCTCCCATCTGCTGTGGAATATGTACTTCATGACACGGTCATGAAGTTCTCCATTCCTTTGGATGTTAATTCCTTATTTCTTTAATTATTAAACATCGGAACATATGGTTTATTGTCTAGATTTTTTTCCACTGTGGTCAGATACATTTTTTACTAGCTCGTCACTCTTCTGTGAAGAGCTGCCAGGTTTATTTTTAATAATTTCTCATTCTTTTCTCAAACTTTGTGCTTTCAAATGTTCATTACAGTCATTCATTACTTATAATTTTCATGGTAATATTACTTTTCTATCACAGGTAACTATGCCTTTGAGACGATATCCCTTAAAACAGATGCCATAGTCCATATATGGAAAAGACTTATTGGTGTTTCTTATTGTTTAAATTGGCTGGATTATATAACTAGTATTGATTTGCTACAACATTTGTACTCTAACAGGATATTTCAGTTGTGAAGTTTAATATTTTTTGTAATATTTTAATTTAAGAAATTTGAGACAAAAATTAAATCTATAAAACAATTCTTAGTATTTATGTACAGAAAGTAATCAATATTTCAAACAGTTAAGGCATATAAAACAATATTTCAAACAGTTAAGGCATAAACTTAAAGCAAGTTTATGTTTTTAATGATACTTAAGTTTTAAAAATATAATTTATGTACTTGCAAATGAATATAGTTTATGAATTCATGGAACATTACTTTTTGGAAGCTCTCTGATAAGTATGAAATATGGTAAGCATTTCAAAATACATAATTTGACATAAGATTACAATATCATTTTATAAATGGGAAATTAACATCTTTAGAAATAAATTATGTTTTATTTGGGTAAATGGCATTTTTCATTAAAAAAAAAAACTTTTGTTTAATGTGATATTGTTACCCCCTTCTTTTGTTTCAGGGATTAACATGCAAATATTGTCAGGCTTGAGTTGTCTTTACGGGGTTTACAGACATGATTATGTGGTAAAAGGAGATGGTAAAAAAGCAGAAGAAAAGTAAGAACATTAATTTCAAACTGATTTCTTCATTGAGTAAGGATTGTTTGCTTTTCCTTTGTCAATGGAATATCATATTGATAATTTTAAAACAATAATTGTGAATAGTTACATTTAAAAATATGTTTCTTTTTATCACACAATATTTATGTGAAACCACTGTTTGTATTAAGATAATTGTTAAGATAATTGGAGTATAGCTAATTGTTTTTCAATAATGCTATAAATTAGAAATTTCCCCATAGAATATATAATGAAGTTTAACTTAAATTTGAATTAAATTTCAAAGTATATTATTGTAGCTTTTTGGAGTCAAAATTATATTCATTGGTGATTTGATATAGATTTTTTAGAAAATTTGCACTACCCATGTTTTTCTGTTTTGTACTTTAGAAGACATGAAATTTAAAGACTTTTCATATCTCTACCTTTTACTTCCACCTGGATTTTATTAAAAATATACAATCACTTGAGTTAATTGTCCATTTTTCCTTTATTCTTATTTTTACATTTAGTCACAGATTATATTTAATCACAAATATTTCTTGTGAAGGAACATTTATACTTGTCAAGAGAATAGGTATCAATCAATGTTTGAAATTGCCCTGAGTTAAAACTTGCATTTAAAGAAATTTTAATTTTTCACATATTATTCACATTTTTGTTATATTTTTCAAGTACTAGATAAAACTGATTTTCTATAGCAAAAACTCATAAGCCAGTTTCCTCTGCTGTTTCATTCTCTGGGAGAACTGACAATCTTGGATGGAAATGAATCCTTGTATGGGAGGGTAGCTCTGTCCATACCCACAGCACTCAGAAGGAAGTGTGAAGCAGGAAAGGTCCATTGTATTCACACTCTTCACATTAAACATACAACACGAACATTTATAAACTAGTTATCTTAGTTCTGGTTTTAGTGCTGTGAACAGATACCATGACCAAGGCAATTTTGTTTTTTTTTGGTTTTGTTTTGTTTTTTGTTTTTTTGTTTTTTTTTTTTTTTGTTTTTTTTTTTTTTGTATTGGATATTTTTATTTAATTACATTTGAAATGTTATCACTTTTCCCAGTTTCTCCACTGGAAACCCTGTATCTCATCCTCCCTCTCCCTACTTCTGTGAGGGTACTCATCCACACACAATGCCATTCCTACATCCCTGCCATGGCGTTTCCCTACACTGGGGCACTGAACCTTCCCAGTACCAAGGGCCTCTCCTTCCATTGATGTCCAACAAGGTCATGTGCTAAATACATGACTGGAGCCATCGGTTCTTCCATGTGTACTATTTTATTGGTGGTTTAGTCCCTTGGGGGCTGGCTTACAGTTTCAGAGTTTGTCCATTTTCATCAAGGCAAGAGCATGGTAGCCTCCAGGCAGATGTGGGGTTGGAGGAGCTTAGAATTATATATCTTCACCCAAAGGCATACAGGAGAAGATTGGCTTCCAGGTAGTTAGGACGAAGTTATTAAAACCCACATCCACAGTGAAAAACCTACTCCAACAAGGTCACAGCTCCTAATAGTGCCACTCCTGGGCCAAGCATTTTCAAACCATCACACTAGTTTTATGTAGAAACTGACTAACTCTTTTTGGTTTAAATCTGTAGGACTGGACAATCTGTGATGTTCTGAGTTCTAAGGACTGCAGTCTATTCTTTGAAGTTTTCATAAGATGTGGTCTATGCCATAATTTCAGAAAAGAAAAAGAACATTAAAATATCTATGTGGATCTTTATTTTCATAATAAAAATACTCATATGAAACACTTTTAATCATGTCTTATGTATTAGTACTTTTTCTTAGTTTTATTGAGGGGACAGTGTGTGTTCTGAGCATAGGTCATACCTGAGCAGTTCTCTGGAGTCAGTTTTCTCATACCATCATGTGGGCTATTGGCAATGAGCTAAGGTTTTCATCTCTATGAGCAAGCACCCTTACCCACTAAGCCATTTGCTAGCTCTGGAATAGGATTTTAAAATATTTTTCTATGTAAGTAATATAGATTCCATTAAGAACTAGTTCCAGATTTTTAAATTAGAACTGTTGAAATATTCTTGAACTTACTGGGGGCCATGCCTAACCACTGGTTATGGTCTCTACAGATTCTATCTTCCCTGTGTTGGGTATTTTGGCTAATTTCCTCCCTGTTGGGTCCTGTGAAGTGGTCCTGTTGGGTCCATTTTCTGGTGGCTACCTCCAGATTTCTTGCTCTCACTACTTCATACCTAATTTCAAATTCCTGACCCTTTGTACTTCTCCTCTATCCTCTCCCATATCTGAACTGGCCCCCATTTTTCTTTCACCTTTGTTTCTCCCTCTCAGATCCCTCTCTCTCTCTTCTTCCTAGAGAGTATTCTCTTCCCCCTACTGTGTAGGACTATAGAATCCATCAGTTTGGTATGATCTTTCTTCTTGGGTTTCAAACGGCCTGTGAATTGTATCATGAGTTTTCTAAGCTGCTTTTTTTTGCTAATATCCACTTATCAGTGAATACATATCATGTGTGTTCTTTTGTACCTAAGAATTTCATGAAGTCATTGTTTTTAAAATCTATGTAGTACTCCATTTTGTAAATGTACCACTTTTTCTGTATCCATTTCTCTGTTGAGGGACATCTGGGTTGTTTCCAGTTTCGGGCTATTATAAATAAGGCTGCTATGAACATAGTGGAGCATGTGTCTTTGTTATATGTATGAGCATCTTTTGATTATATGCCCAGGAGTGGTTCATCTGGGTTGTCAGATAATCTATGTCCAGTTGTCTGAGGAACTGTCAGACTGATTTCCAGAGTGGTTGTACCATCTTATAATCCCACCAGCAATTCTACATCCTCTACATCCATGTCAACATTTGCTAACCTGAGTTTTTGATCTTAGTCATTCTGATTGGTATGAAGTGGAACCTCAGTGTTGTTTTGATTTGCATTTTCCTGATGACTAAGGATGTTGAACATTTATTTTTTTAAAATTTGTATGTATGTATGTATGTATGTATGTATGTATGTATGTATGTATTTTAAACTCCAGATTTTATTCCCCATCAGTTCAACATCACATACCTCCTACCTGCCCCCCATTCAAGAGAATGTCTCCTCCTCCAACTGGAGCCCCAAGTTTCTTGAGAGTTAAATGCATCTTCTCTGACTAAACCTAGAACCAGCAGTCCTCTATACATGTGGTAGGAGCCTCATATCAACTGGTATATGTTGCCTGGTTTGTGTTCCTGTATCTGAAAGATCTCTGGGGTCTAGGTTAGTTAATTAAGACTGCTAGTCCTCCTACAGTGTCACCCTCCTCCTCAGATTCTTCCAGCTTTCCCCTAATTCCACCACAGAGTTCTGCAGCTTCTGTCCATTGGTTAGGTTCAAATATCTACATCTGACTCTTTAAGCTGCTTGTTGGGTCTTTTGTAGAGCAGTCACTTTTGGTGAGCGCTGCATAGCCTCAATTATAGTGTTAGGTCTTGGGTCCTCCCCTTGAGTTGCAGCCTACTTTGGGCCTATTGCTGGACCTTCTTGTCCTCAAGCTTCTCTTTATTTCCATACCTTCAGTTCTTTCAGACAGGAACAATTATGAAACAGAATTTTGATTGTAGAATGGCAAACACATCTCTTACTTGATGCCCTTGTCTTTATGCTGGAGGTGGTCTCTACAAGTTTCTTCTCATCAATGTAGGACATTTCATCTAATGTCCTTCTCTTTGAGTCTCTCATCTCTCAGGTCTCTGGTATATTCTGGAAGGTCCCCCAAACCTCCTACCTCCCGAAGCTGCATGTTTCACTTCTTTCTGCTAGCTCTTGGGGATTTCAGTCATTTTCCCCCACCCACAATAACTTCTTTAAATGCTGCTTAGCTATTTCAGATTCATGAGTTGAAAATTCTGTTTAGCTCTGTGGCCCATTTTTTAATAGGTTTATTTGTTTCTCTGGAGTCTACCTTCTTGAGTTATTTGTATATTTTGGATATTACTCCTCTGTCAGATGTAGGGTTTATAAAGATCTTTGGTTTGCATTTTTTTCCTGTTGACAGTGTCCTTCACCTTACAGAAGCTTTTCAATTTTATGAAGTCCCTTTTGTCAATTCTTGATCTTAGAGCATAAGCCATTTGTGTTCTGTTCAGTAATTGTTTTCCTGTGCTCCTATGTTCGAGGCTCTTCCTTACTTTCTCTTCTATTAGTTCCGTTGTATCTGCTTTTATGTGGAGGTCTTTGATGTACTTGGACTTGAGGTTTGTACAAAGAGATAAGAATGGATCAATTTGCATTCTTCTACAAAAGCTGTATTTTTTCCACTGGATGGTTTTGGCACCTTTGTTAAAGATCTAGTCACCATAGGTACATGGGCTCATTTCTGGGTCTCCAATTCTCTCTCTGTACCAATACCATGGGGTTTGGGTTTTTTTGTTTTGTTTTGTTTTTTGTTGTTGTTTGTTTTTTTATCACTATTGCTCTTGATGGTGATTCCCACAGAAATTCTTTTATTATTGAGAATGGTTTTTGATATCCTGGGGTTTTTGTTATTCCTGATACATTTGAGAATTTTTCTTTCTATCTCTGTGAAGAACTGAGTTGGGATTTTGATGGAGATTGCATTGAATCTGTGGATTGCTTTTGGTAACATGGCCATTTTTACTATGTTAATCCTGCTGATCCATGAGCATGGAAGACCTTTCCATCTTCTGAAATCTTCAATTTATTTTTTCAGAGACTTGAAGTTCTTGTCATACAGATCTTTCACTTTTTTGGTTAGCATCACACCAAGATGTTTCATATAATTTGTGATACTTACCTAAAAATTATTAATGCAGAATTGTTCCTGTCATAAGGAAATGAAAGGACAAAGAGTAGAGCAGAAACTGAAGGAAAGGTCTTCCAGAAACTGCCTCACTTAGGGATATATCCCATCTGCTGACACCAAATGCAGATACTATTGCTGATGACAAGAAGTACTTACTGAAAGGAGCCAGGTATAGCTGTTCCTGGAGAGATTCTGCCAGAGCTGGATCAATAAAGATGCATATTTACATAGTCAAACATTGCACTGAGGGAGGGTACCCCAATGGTGAAGTTATCACAAGGAGTGTAGGGGCTGAAGATGTTTGTAATCTCATAGGAAGAACAACAATATCAACCAACCAGAACATCCAATACTCCCAGGGACTAAACCAACAGCCAAAGAGTACACAGGGGGTACCCATGGCTCCAATTGAATATGTAGCAAAGGATTGCCTTATCTGCCATCACTGGGACTGGAGCTACTTGGTCCTATCGTGGCTTTATGACCCAGGATAGGGAAATGCTAGGCCCTAAGGCAGGATTGGTTGGACAAGGTTGGGGGAGCACACTCATAGAGACAGAGGGGTAGGTAGTAGGGGTATAGGGGTCTTGTGTAGGGGAAACTGGGAAGAGGAAGAACATTTGAAATGTAAATAAATAAAATAACCAATAAAAATATTCCTGAATCTAAATAAGATTTGAATATTTATATATAGCTAGATAATAACAAAAATAATATTTTGATTCTCCTTGGGTATACATGTAATATGCAGTGCTGTATTAAGCATACATTAAATCTATATTTTGTCCCCTTTTATCTATCTTGAAGAAAAACAAATATGATAAAAATATATGTTTGGTGGTAGGGTAAAGAATTAAATTAGCTTTTTGCTATAGCAGAACAAAATTTCTGGTTCCCAAATTATCTCAGAATAATTCTAAAGAAGAAGTAAACAGTATAGATAAAAATTCAGCAAGTACTTTCCTTAAAACCAATTTGGGTATCTTTCAAACATCTCATTTGTGGCTATATATAATGAATAAAACACCAGTTAACATGGATGAGAAGTGCCCTTGTGGTATGGTGGAACATCCTTTGGGTATATGCCCAGGAATGGTACAGTTGTGTCTTGAGGTAGATGAGCTAGGCTAAAAGTAAAAGACCAAATGTGAGAGTGGCCAACCAATGATTCATTCAGCTACATACCCACCTCATGAGATGGAGGCTACCCCTGACACTGCTTGGAGGGCCAGGACTCAGAGGCTGTATAGCCCAGAGACCTAGGATAGAAAATGATTCCTAAAATATTCCTCTATAGTCATAGATTGGTTCCTAACCTATTATCAGAGTGGCTTCATACAGTAACTGACTGCAACAGAGGCAGGGAACCACAGCCAGACATTATGCAGAGCTCATGGTATCCTGTAGAAGGGAAGAGGGGGAGAGGATTGTAGGAGTGAAAGACACCACAAGAAATCTCAGAGAATCAATAAACCTGTGCCCATGGGGCTCACAGAGACTGATTCAATGATAAGGTATCCTGCATGTGACTGATTTAGGCCTTCTGCATATGTTTTACATTTGTATAGCTTAGACCTCTTCTGTGACTCCTAACAGTAGGATTAGGGTCTGTCTCTGACTCTGCTATTGGGACCCTTTCCTCCTACTGGATTTCCTGTTCCAGCCTCAATAAATGGAGAGGTACCTAGTCATACTTCACACTGCACCTTGAAATGGCATGATTGGTTGATATCCATGGAAGGGCTGGCCTTTCCTGAGGAGAAAGAGAGAAATTGGATGGGGGCAACAGGGAGGAGATAAGGGAAAGGACTGAGAGAAAAAGGGGAAACTGTGGTCCTGATGTACCAAATTTATTATATATATGTGTGTGTATAAAATATAAAATATTCATATTAATATTAACAAATATATTAGAAAGTAAATGATATTGTTTAAAAAATAGGTCAGTGTGGAGTGGGTATCTTATCACTTAAGCATGTGAACCTATCTTTGGATTACTACAACCTATGTAAAGCTGTGCATGACACCATGACTCTCTAGTTTTACTACTACTGTTGAGAGATGTAAAGGATAAAGAAAAGATGCCTGGAATCCTGGCACATGCTATATTCACAATTGAGAGACCTGACCAATACAAGAGAAGGCAGGGATCAACAACTGAAGTTGCCTTTGCCATTCTATGCACATATATGGTTGTTTCAAACTCCTAAACATAGACATGAACACATGAACACACACACACACACACACACACACACACACACACACACACACACACTTACACACACACACACACACACACACACACACACACAGAGAGAGAGAGAGACAGAGACAGAGACAGAGAGAGACAGAGAGACAGAGACAGAGACAGAGAGAGACAGAGAGAGAGAGAGAGAGAGAGAGAGAGAGAGAGAGAGAGAGAGAGAGAGAGAGAGAGATTTTAAAAAGGAAGAATTACAGTTTTGAAGGTCCATATAAGGATGTAAGTTGTTAAAGATTTCTAATTCTCATGGAATTTGTATCTTTTGGTGTTTTATATTTTGAATGAAATAAATCCTTATTTTTGGTTATTGTAATTGGTCATTTTCCCCATTTTTTTCTTTTCTTTTATTGGATGTTTTCTTTTATTGGATGTTTTCTTTATTGGATGTTTTCTTTTATTGGATGTTTTCTTTATTGGATGTTTTCTTTATTGGATGTTTTCTTTTATTGGATGTTTTCTTTATTCCCCTCTGGAAACCCCCTATCCCATCCTCCCTCCCTCTGATTCTATAAGGGTGCTCTCCCACCCACCTACTCACTCCTTCCCTCCTGCCCAGGCATTCCCCTACACCAGGGACTCAAGTCTTCCCAGGACCAAAGTCCTCTCCTCCCATTGATGCCTGACAAGGCTATTCTCTGCTGTATATGTGACTGGAGCCATGGGTTGCTCCATGTGTACTCTTTGGTTGGTGGTTTAGTCCCTGGGAGTTCTTGGGGGTCTGGTTGGTTGATATTGTTGTTCTTCCTATGGGGTTGCAAACCCCTTCAGCTCCTTCAGTCCTTTCTCCAACTCTTCCATTGGTGACCCCATGCTCAGTCCAATGATTGGCTTTGAGTATTAGCCTCTGTATTTGTCTGGCTCTGGTAGAGCCTCTTGGGAGAGAGCTATATTAGGCTCCTGTTAGTAAGCACTTCTTGCTATACACAATTGGTCATTTTTAGTTGCAGATTAGGTAAAATATTTCAAAAATTATCCAATGTAGTCATATGCATTATTACCTAAACTCTGTCTTTAATGTAGGAATAAAATGTAAAATATGTATAGAGTCTTATCTCTGCTCTCTTACTGAAATATTGGAAATGCATATTATAGCTCTGCTTACAGAGTTACACAGGGCTTTTGTTGTTTTAGCTATTTCCCTCTGAAGCATTTTCTCAGTAAGTATTTTTTCTGTTTCTGTCTTATTGGTGTTTTAATCAATACAGTTTTATTTTTTACACTTTTTTTTTTTTTGGTTTTCTTCCATGAGGTTTCCTGAGGCCCAAAGGTAGAAATTTGAGGGATGCATCCAATTTGAATATGATTGTTACCAAGTATTTCACTCTGCTCATAATGTCTGAGTATGAGCCCTGTATTTGCTCACATCAACAGCACGGGAAACTTCTCTGATGATGACTGAGCAAGATGTGGATCTATGAGTACGACAGAATGTCATTAGGTGTTATTTTATTATCAGTCCTCTCCCTCTCCCTCCCACTCTCCCTCTCTGTCTCCCTCTCCCCACCTTTTCCCCGACCCCTCTCTTTCTCTCTCTCTGTGTATGTGTGAGTGTTTATGAGTGTGTGTGTTCACAGAGTTGTAACCCCTGAATTACTGAAGCTAACTTTGCCCTGTTAACGGTTCTGTTTCTTGAACACCTCACCAAAGAGACTCTAGTGTTGTGTACCGATGGTTTGCCTCTGTGCTTTTCCCACAGAAGCTCCTATTCTCCCTCCAGGCCATGACCGTCACTGTATGCAGGCCATCATGGACTTCTGCTCTGTCTCCCACTGCAGCAAGCACAGGACTCCCTCCTGCTCCCTGGACATTTAGAGGGAACCCCTCCCAAAGAAAACACCCTGAGGAACCACAACTGCTAGCTTGAGACAGCCTCCCTCACTTCTGCATTGTCAAAAACTAGCACTCTCTCTGATAAATGGCTGAACTCTCCAGATGCAGCAGCTGCCCGTCCTTCGGAATGTAAGAAAGAAATAACAAACTCAAAGGGGATTAAGGTTCCACGTTTGAATCATAGAAAGGAGGTGATCAGGGGTCACAGGCATAAAGCTGGTCTCCAATAGTACGGTAAAAATAATCCTCAAGGTCAGGAGAATCCCCCTCTCAACTGCTCAATTCCGCCTGAACAAATGATATCATGTCTGAGTTAAGACTTACGTAAACGTGCCTCCACTCCCCTTCACACTAAGCATACAAAGAATTCCTAAATGTGATGTATATAAGCACAATGCTTTCCGGACTTGGTGTTGCACTCCATCCTGTGCTATGAGAAGGCTTGCTACCCTTGTCTGACTCATTTCAATAAAAGACCTTCATGCACACTTGCAGTGGACTCTGCACTTCCTGAGCTCTCCTTGGTTTATCGAGGGACCAGGGCATACTATTTGGGGTCTCTTCTAAACGTGATTCCCCATTGGATCTCTGGAATCTGCAGTCCAGAGGGTCTAAGGCCAGCGAGCCAGCATGGTGAGTGTCAGTGTTTCTGTATTGTCTATTCCCTGTGCACATGGTTCTTTCTGGCTCTATTTCAGCACCAGGAAAAGCCTTGAGGTGATGGCATATGTGACCAGAAGTAGTCATAGCAGACATGCTTCATGGCTATGGTTGTGAGAGGCAGGGAGACATCCCTGACACCTCAGAATTCTGGGTAGACGAGGTTCTTGCCCATCAGTTGGAAGTGTCAGAGGAGAGGCCTCAACACAGTCTGCTTCTGTATCTGCTTCTGGTCCATTTTCTGAAGCGGGAGTCTGTGAGTCCTAGAACTTGGACTTCTTCCTTCCTTCCTTCCTTCCTTCCTTCCTTCCTTCCTTCCTTCCTCTCTCTCTCTCTCTTTTATAGGAATAAAATTTCTTTTTTAATTAGATATTTTCTTCATTTACATTTCAAATGCTATCCTGAAAGTCCCCTACACCCTCCCTATGACCTGCTCCCCAACCCACCCACTCCTGCTTCCTGGTCCTGGCTTTCCCCGTACTGGGGCATATAATCTTTGCAAGACCAAGGGCCTCTTCTCCCAGTGATGACCGACTAGGCCATCTTCTGCTACATATGCAGCTAGAGACATGAACTTTGGGGTTGCTGGTTAGTTCATATTGTTGTTCCTCCTATAGGATTACAGACCCCTTTAGCTCCTTGGGCACTTTCTCTAGCTACTCCATTGGGAGCCCCGTGTTGCTTTTCCAGTCATGATGTGGCATTTTGTCCATGTGGTTCTGTCAGTGTCTTTGGTAGTGTTTAGCCTTTTGCTATATTGGAGGGTGACAGACGCAATGGGACAGACTAACTCTCATTTTCTTCCCTCCCACCTCCCTTAACATCGCCTTGGCTCACTTTAAGGAAGACTAGAGATCACAGTATCTCAGTGGATGTGAGCAAGAAGAATATGGAGGCATATTGCAGCTCAAAATGGCCCACTTTCAGAGTGAAATGGCTAGTTGAGGGAACTTTTCATTTTCCCATGGTGCTAGTGGTGGAAAACAAAGTGTTCCAGAAGGCGAGGGAAAATCCAGACCAAGTCCCTTACATTGTAGTCTGGAAACATTTGTTTGTCAACCCTCCACCCTGGGTGAAATCTTTTTTATTACCTCTGACTAACGTTACTTTGTTCCCAGAAACTATGCCCGCCCTGATGGCAAAAGAACAAAAAGGGGAAGATTCCAAGCCTTCAAAGCTTCTCTATCCTATTCTACAGGACAGTATTCCAGAAGATGTCACATTTCCACCATCTTATATTCAGACACCAGCTCTGATGGAGGCGGCGGCCCCTGCCATAGCCAATCCACTGCTTCTGCCTGCTCTCCCGCAGGTTGACCCAGGGCAAGTGCCTTGGCTGGCAGGTCATCCACAAACTCATCCACCACTAGAGTGTTCCACCTGTGCCGGGGAATCACACACCTGCAATTCCATCCATGCATTGGCTGGCAGGAGGGGGACAAGCACCTCCGCTGCTCCTATATTCACCTGTACAGGTGTACCCACCCCAAGGAATTCCTCCAGCATAACCAGTGGTCTCTGCAACAGCTTTACTCCCACCTATGTATTCACCAAAAAAGGCATGCCAGGTTCCAGTAGTGTCCACTTTGGTGATAGAGGGAGGTCTGGCCCAGGGGACCAGAAACAGGCATGCTGTGGCACTGCCCCAGGCCACAGCATCAGTGGCAGATTCCACTAACTTACCCCTGAGAGCAACAGGGCCAATTGACCAGCAGGGGAACCAACAACACCATTATTGGCCCTTTGGTATGGCTGATCTCTACAATTGGAGAAGAGAATATACCAAGTTCTCTGACAGCCCTAAAGAGCTCATGGTCTATTAAATATTATTCTTTTTACCCATCAGCCCACTTGGGATGATTGTCAGCAATTGTTGCAGATTCTCTTTACCACAGAGGAGAGGAGGCACCAGCTCCAGAACATTGCACAAAATGGAAACAGAAGGAACGTAGACCAATTCATTTCTTTGAGTCTAGAGTTACTCTGATACCAAAAGCAAATAAAGACTCAAGAAAGAAAGAAAATTAGACATCAATTTTCCTTATGAAGATAGACGTAAAAGTACTCAATAAAATACTTGGAAACTAAATTCAAGAATACATTAAAATGAACAAATATCATGATCAACTTGCCTTCATCCTAAAGATGTGAGTATGGTTGGACATATGAAAATTAGTAAATGTAATTAACATATAAACAAAATGAAAGAAAATTACACAAGTTCATCTCATTAGATGCCTAAAATACTTAAGAAAATCCAACACCCTTTATAACAAAAGATCCAGAGAGTTTAAGGATAAAAGGGATATACCTAAATAAAACAAAGGCAATTTACAGCAAGCCTATAGCCAACATCAAATTAAATGGAGAGAAATTCAAAGCAATTACACTAAAATCAGAACCCAAACAAGGTTGTCCACTCTCTTCTTAATTATTCAATAGAATATTTTAAGTCTTACCTAGAGCAATAATACATGGAAGGAGATCAGGATATTGCAAATTAGAAAGGAAGAAGTCAAAGTATATGTATTTACAGATGATATGATAGAATATGTCAGCAATCTGAAAAATTCAACTAGCAAATTTCTTCAGGTGATAAACACTTTAAGCATATTAGCTGTGTACAAAATTTAAAAAAAAAAAAAGAAGAGACCTCTTATGTCCAAAATTACAAATTAGCTGAGAAGGTAACCACGGAATCAACACCTTACAATAGCCATAAATACTATGAAATATCTTAATGTCACTCTATCCAAGCCAGTGAAAGGCTTATATGTTAAGAATTTCAAATTTTTAAGAAAGAAATTGATGAAAAATCAGAGGGTGGAAAAATCTGCCATGTTCGTGAATCAGTAGAATTAACATGGTGAAAAATGGCAATTATACCAAATATAATCTACATATTCAATTTAATCCCCATCGAACATCCAACAGAATTATTTATAGAACTGGGAAAAACAGTTCTCACCTTCATATGAAAACACAACAACAAAGTATAGCTATAATAGTCCTGAGAAATAGAAGAACTACTGGAGGTATCTCTACCCCTGATTTTAAATTGTACTATAGAGATATAGAAAAAACAAAACAAACAAACAAAAAAACTGCATGCTTTTGGTATAAGAAAGGCCCATTGATCAATGAAGTCAAATTGAAAACCTAGACATGAATCCAAACTACAGACATCTTATTTTTGATAAAGAAGCCAGAAATACACACTGGAAAAATTAAAGTATCATCAACAAATGGTCCAAGTGGATCAAAGATCTCAACATAAAACAAGACACACTACATCTGATAGAAGAGAAAAATGGAACCTCCTTGAATGCATTGACATAGGAGACAATTTTTTGAACAGAACACTGATAGTGTAGTCACTAAGATAATCAGTTAATAAATGAAACCTCATGTAACTAAAACTTTTCTGTAAGAAGTGGGAAAGAAAAAGAAGCAGCCTCCAGAATTGGAGGAGATTTTTATAAAGTCAACATCTAATAACTTCTACCAAAATACATAAACAACTCAAACAATTAGATATGAAAACCAAAATAATGCATTTTAAAAATGGAGTACAGATCTAAACTGACAATTTTCAATAAAGAAGTCTCAAATGACTATGATACATATAAAGAAATGTTCAACACCCTTAGCCATCAGGGAAATGCATATCAAAACAACCCTGAAATTTCATCTGTCAGAATCACTAAAATTAATAATACACAATGAGGCTCCATCCTACCACAGGAAAAATTGCTCAAATACGTTCACAGTGGCTTTATTCATAACAGCTAGAAACTTACTAACCTAGATGGTGCTGAACAGAATAAAGAATGTGTGGCATTAATACCAATACTCTTCAAACCACTCCACAAAATAGAAACAGAAGGGAAATTACCTAATTCATTTATGAAGCCACAGTTACACTGATACCTAAACCACACAAAGACCCAACAAAGAGTACTTCAGACCGGTTTCCCGCATGAATATTAATGCAAAAATACTCAATAAAATTCAAACTGAATCCAAGAACACTTCAAAATTATCATTCATCAAGATCTACTAGGCTTCATCCCAGGGATGCAGGGGATGGTTCAATATATGGAAATCCATCAATGTAATACACTACATAAACAAACCCAAACAAAACAAAACAAAATACATGATTATTTCATTGGATGCTGAAAAAGTATTTGATAAAATTCAACACCCCTTCATGTTAAAAGTCTTGGACAGATCAGGGATTCAAGGCCCATACCTAAATATAGTAAAATAAAAAAAAATAGAGCAAAGCAGTAGCCAATATCATACTAAATGGAGAGAAACTTGAAACAATCCACTAAAACCAGGGAGTAGACAAGGCTGCCACTCTCTCCCTACTTATTCAATATAGTACTTGAAGTTCTAGCTAGAGCAATTAGACAACAAAAGGAGGTCAAAGGAATACGTCAAACTATTACTAATTGTAGATGATATGATAGGATATATAAGCCACCCAAAAATTCCAACTGAGAACTCCTAAACCTGATTTAAAAAAAAAAAAAAAAAAAAAAAACAGCAAAGTGGCTGGATATAAAATTAACTCAAAAAATAAAAATAAAATTAACTCTAACAAATCAGTAGCCTTCCTATACTCAAAGGATAAATGGGCTGAGAAAGAAATTAGGGAAACAACAACCTTCACAATAGTCATGTGTTTTCTTTGATTGGTTGATAAGTCTCAGGGAGCTCTGGGGGTACTGGTTAGTTCATTGTTCCTCCTATAGGGCTCCAAACCCCTTCAGTTGCTTGGATACATTCTCTAGCTCCTTCATTGGGGAATCTGTGCTCTGTCCAATGGATGGCTGTGAGCATCTACTTCTGTATTTGTAAGCTACTGGAGATCCTCTCAGGAGACAGCTATATCAGGCTTCTGTAAGCAAGCCCTCGTCGGCATATGTAATACTGGCTGGTTTTGGTGGTTGTTTATGAAATGGATCCCCAGGTGGGGCAGTTTCTGGATGGTCACTCCTTCAATCTCTGCTCTGAACTTTGTCTCTGTAACCCCTCCCATGGGTATTTTGTTCGCCCTTCTAAGAAAGATTGAAGTATTCACACTTTGGTCTTCCTTCTTCTCGAGTTTCATGTGTTTTGCAAAATTTATCTTGGGTACTCTGAGCTTCTGAGCTAATATCCATTTATCAGTGAGTGCATTATCATTTGTGTTCTTTTTTGACTGGGCAACCTTACTTAGGATGATATCCTCCAGATCCATCCATTTGTCTAAGAATTTCATAAATTCATTGTTTTTAATAGCTGCATAGTACTACATTGTGTAAATGTACCACATTTTCTGTATCCAATTCTCTGTTGAGGGACATCTGGGTTCTTTCCAGCTTCTGGCTATTATAAATAAGGCTGCTATGAACATAGTTGAGCAAGTATCCTTATCATATGTTAGAGCATCTACTGGGTATATGCCCAGTAGTGGTATTGCTGAATCTTCCAGTAGCACTATGTTAAATTTTCTGAGGAACCTCCAAACTGATTTCCAGAGTTGGTTGTACAATCTTGCAATCCCACCAGCAATGGAGGAGTGTTTCTGTTTCTCCACATCCTCACCAGTTATACCTGTTCAAGTGTGTTCTTTAATTCTTTAAGGGATTATTGTGTTTCCTCTTTAAGGGCTTCTACCTGTTTAGCTGTGTTCTGTATTTCTTTAAGGGAATTATTAATGTCCTTATTAAAATCTTTATTAGTATCATGAGATATGATTTTAAATCCAAATCTTGCTTTTCCGGTGTGTTGGGATATCCAGGACTCGCTGTGGTGTGAGTACTAGGTTCTGACGATGCCAAGTATTCTTTGTTTCTGTTGGTAAGATTTTTGCGTTTGATTTTTTGCCATCTGGTAATCTCTTGTGTTAGATATTCTTGCTGTCTCTGGCTGGAGCTTGTTCCTCCTGTGAGTCTATAAGCCTGTGTTAGCACTCATGGGAGACCAGCACTCTCCTGGCAAGACCAGGGCATAGAGGGCTGCAGAACAGCCCCACCTCCTGGTTGCAGATATATGCCTATAAGGCCCTGTCTCAGCTGTTCTGTAGCTGTTGCAGCCTGTGCACTCCTGAGTGGATCTGCCTTAGAGAGTCACTCAGAGTCTCCCCTGAATCCTGGGCATCAGAGCACTCACTCCCTGGAGGCTAGCAGGGAAGGAGAACAGAGGACTGAGGATTTGGTCTACCTCCTGGCTGCAGATGTAGCCCCATAGGACCCTGTCCCATCTCGAATTATTAGTATTAAGTTTATTGAGAGATTCTATCTCAAAGAACAAACATAAAGAGTGGATATTAAAAGACATCCTTAACATTTTACCTCGATGATCTTACCCACAGAAACAGGTACATACCCTTAAAATAGACACACAATAAAACAATATACAGAGATGCACAAGTGTATAGCTATTAGGATGAATAAAATTAAAGAGTAGCAAAACTCCAATCTGGATGTGAATGAAAGCTCCTAATACTTCATGTGCTGCCTTGGAAGCTAGAAAATATTTGTATTTTCAAGCATGCATAGTTTGGCCTTTTCTCAGCTTTTCTAAAATAAACTTAAGCATATGGCTCCATCTAGTGTGTAAATGGGAAGAAACACCCTGTTGAATTAAAAACATTTACAAATATAAAATTTTAACTCTATTCTTAGGCATTTTTCTTTATTTTAAATCTTTCTCAATAGCAACTAATGATTTTGTGGTAGAAAGATACAAAGGGATGGTTAAGTGAAATGAAATAAACATCTTTCTAAATGTTATTTTAATAGATAGTAGAATGGGCAGGAGGTACTTTGTAATGTGGGGGAAATCCTAGATGTTGACCAGGTAAAGTGGTAAGTTGAAATAGAATTCCATGAAAGTAGATACCTCCCTGCTTCTTAATTAACAATATTATTTTGTTTCCTTTTACTTTTTTAGGGGTAATTTTATTTATTTACATTTCTAATGTTATCTCCCTTCCTGTTTTCCCCTCTGAAAACCTCCAATCTTATACTTCCTCACCCGTGCTTCTATGAGGGTGCTCCCCTCACCCCCACTCCTGCCTCACTGCCCAGCTTCCAAAGGACCATGGGTCTAGCCTCCCATTGTTACCAGATCAGGCAATCCTCTGTTATCTATGCAGATGTAGCCATGGGTCCCTCCATGTTTGATTGGTGGTTGAGCCCCTGTGAGCTCTTGGTGGGGGGAAAGGATCTGGCTGGTTAATATTGTTGTTCTTCCCATGTGTTGCAAACTCCTTCAGCTCCTTCAGTCCTTCCCATAACTCTGACACTGGGGTCCCTGTGCTCTGTCTGATGGTTAGCTGCAAGTATCTGATTCACTATTGGTCAGGCTCAGGCAGATCTTTTCAGGGGATGACTATATCAGGCTACTGTCAGCCAAAAGGTGATCCAACACATAACAAGACCACATGATCCATTATGTTTATAGCAGCCTTATTTACAATAGCCAGAAACTGGAAACAACCCAGATGTTCCTCACCAGAGGAATGGATACAGAAAACGTGGTGCATTTACACAATGGAGTACTACACAGCTATTAAAAACAATGACCTCATGAAATTCACAGGCAAATGGATGAAACTAGAAAATATTATCTTGAGTGAGGTAACCCAGTCACAAAAGAACTCACAAGGTATGTACTCACCAATAAGTGGATATTAGGCAAAAAGTACTGAAAACCCACAATACAACTCACAGCTAAAGAAGAAGGAAGACTAAAGTGTGGATGCTTCATTGTACTTAGAAGGTGGAACACAATAATCATAAGATGTAGAGGGAGAGACATGGGAGAAGGAGAGGATGGGGGAAAGGAGTCAGGAGTGGGAGGAGATGGAGGAGAAGTACAGAGGGTCAGAATATTGTATGGAGGTTTGTAACAGTGGGGGATGAGGAAATGGGGGTAGCCACTAGAAAGTCCCAGATCTAAGGGGAGCAAGAAGTTCTCAGGACCCAGTCGTGATGACATTAGCTAAAATAACCAAAAGGGAGATAGAATCTGTAGAGACCATATGCAGTGGTTAGGCATGGCCCCAGGTTGAGGGATGGGGTCACCTATCCATCTCAAAAATGTTAACCCTGAATTGCTCCTGTCTAAAGGAAACGCACACACAAAGAGTGGAACAGAGACTGAAGGAAAGGCCATCTAGGGATCCATCCTTTCTGCAGAAACCAATTCCAGTATTGCTCTTTTTCCTTTTTTTTTTCTCCTTTAATATAAGTTTTGTATAAGTTATGGTTTCTATATTAATTGTGTACTATAAGTCAAAGACTTGATGACAATTGGTGGCATTGCTAGGAACTGGAAGAAAGTCTACATTGTGAGGCCTTGTTAGGTGACATAGGTTACTGGAGGCATGGCCTCAAGCAGGTGTTCTATCTCTGCTTGGTACACACTGCTAGGGAACAACCTCACCCGAGGGGAGGGTTTGGAGAAGCATGGATGCTAGAGTGGTGAAGGGAAGGAAAGATCAGACACAGGACATCATTTTCTTCATGATAGAAAGGACACAGAAGTACTTCTCAGTATAGCTTTTCCTACTCTGACAACTTTTGTTTCTTTCAGGCTTTATTTATACTTAAAATCATTTCCTCAGAAAGTTTATTTATTGACTACACAGCTTTTCAAAATATATTTTCTTCTAAAACCTTCCTTGATTGCGTAAGAATATTGAAAGAAGAACAAAGCAAGAAAACAGCAATCTCATAAGAACTAAAAACTAACATTACAATAAAATCAATTTTCTTTAAACTCATTATCTTCTTCCTTAGGATTGACATAGTAAAGCCTTGTGGTTACAGAAATGCTACACAGGATTACTCTATTTGAATTTGATTTTGTTTCAGTGTGGCATAAAAATAATAGCTCATAATGTATTCTCTAACTAACTCTAAAAAGTTCAATCTCTAACTCATACTTAATTCTTCCTTTCCTTTCTCTGTATTTCTTTGGAGAGAGGACTTTAACAGTAAGAAACATAAGTATATCAAAAGGTGTGAAGCAAATATTCACTAAGGGCAGGGAAGGGTCAGTTCAGGTTGTCCAAGCACAGGAACTTTGGCAAACAGTGCCTTCATGATGACTGACATCACCATCATACCCTGATGTAAGCTACACTGGGCTCTTACATTAGACCTGAATGATGTTTTCTCTTACACCAGGCCTATACACAATGGAGTCAGCTGAGTGTGGATTGAACCCTTTGAAATTAGGAGACAAAAATAAACATTTCTTCAATTTAAGTTCTCCTCTCTCTTTGGTGTCTTCCCACTGGATAGGGAAGTTGAGTAGAATAATATCAAAATGAATGTGGAACAAAATGATTTGTAGTTCTTTGACCGCAGATCCTTTATTCAACTGCTCATTCATTCCTCCGAATTTAATTTAGTACCCAGCGTGTGCCAGATACAAGCCTTGCATATCCAATAATCAGTAAGGTACAGTGCCTATGTTATAAAAGTTTCTCTATGGCCTTCCACTGGGACAGATCACCAGCTTGCCTGCTCCTCTGGAGACACCACAATCTGAAGTCCTCCCAGGAGTTCTACTGTATTCAGGGTTATGGTAAGTGACCCTCCTAAACAACCACCGCAACTGGCAAGTTTAGAATCTAGTGGATACCTTTTCTCCCCCCAAGCATCCCCACATACTGAATTCCACTCCCCTTTTGGCTTGTGCCTTTCAGTGTGGCTGCTCTTCTGAAGGCCTTCCAGGAGAGCCACTACAGCCAGAGCAACAGATCACCAGTGAACATACCCTCTCAACACCCCATAACCTGAAGGCTACACAGAAGATCTGTTACAGCCAGGGCCACAGGCTTGCCAGGAGACCTGCAGCAACCCAGGGACACAGGAGGCAGGCTACAAACAGAGAAACCCAGACTAGCTAACACCAGAGATAACCAGATGGCAAAAGGCAAGTGCAAGACTATGAGCAAGAGAAGCCAATACACTTTGACAACATCAGAACCCTGTTTTCCACCCACAGCAAGTTCTGGATATACCAACACTCCTAAAAATAAGGAAACTGACTGAAAAATATATCTCATGAAGATAATTGAGTTCTTTAAGTAGGATATAAATAACTCTTTCAAAGAAATAATGAATGAAACAAATGAATCCCTTAAAGAAATACAGGAAAACACAATCAAACGGGTGAAGGAACTCAACAAAGTGGTCCAAAACTTAAAGCCCTTTTTATGGTCTTTACTGTTGCTAGGTAAATGGGGAGGAGTTTAGCCTCCATCAGGGAAATGCAAATCAAAACAAACTTGAGATTCCACCTCACACCAGTCAGAATGGCTAAGATCAAGAATTCAGGTGACAGCAGATGCTGGCAAGGATGTGGAGAAAGAGGAACACTCCTCCACTGCTGGAGGGATTTCAAGCTTGTACAATCACTCTGGAAGTCAGTCTGGAGGTTCCTCATAAAATTAGACATAACAATACTGGAAGATTCAGCAATATCTCTCCTGGGCATATACTGTCGCAGACCCTCTGGGTCCCTGGTCTGCGCAGAACGGGATTTTTTAGGCAGATGGGCAAAAGAGTCAGATGTGACAGACAGACAAACACACGAGAGTGGTGTTGAATCTGAATGTAATGTTCTGGTTGAGCTTCAGACTTATATTACAATGAATTATCAGGAGATATAAACCACAAAAAGACAAGATACACTGAGATTCACCAGTTAGAGCAGAAAGGAATTTGCAGGGACTAATTAAATGTTTACATTAGGGATAACAAGCCCTGCCTAGGATCAGCCTAATGCCAGGCAAGAATTTCACACTTTGGGGTTAATAGCATCAGGGGGATGTTAACTCTTGACAGGCCTTAAGAGTAATGTGTTATCACGGAACTCTAAATTCTTAGATCTAGTAAAACTTATCTTGTCTGGAGAGTTCCCCCTTATCAGGGTAGTATATCAACTTACTCTTGACATGGAATGTAGCCTGTAGTAAAAGATTTCTATCTCAGTGAGACTTTTAGTCTCTTTCTGCAGACAGCTGAGTTAATGGCTAGTGCTTTATTGTTTTATGGTAGTACTTAATTAGTTACTGAATAGGTTAAACTCCTAGCTGCTATCTGGATTCTAAGAACACTGGGAAAAGGCTTTAGCTATGTTAGAATACAATCTTAAAAGGCATTTACTATAAGGTAATACTATATAGAGTGCACGTGGATCCATACACTAGACTAATGTGGATTTGGAAAATTAATTTTATGGGTTAGGGGGATAGCCAAAGATCTGGGAGTAAGTTTCCTTGAAACTCTTTCCTCATGAGAAAGCTTTCAGACTTTCATCTGTCAAGGTGACTCCACCGGAGTCCCATGACAATATACCTAGAAGAAGTTCCAACTGGTAATAAGAACACATGCTCCACTATGTTCATAGCAGCCTCATTTATAATAGCCAGAAGCTGGAAAGAACCCAGATGTCCCTCAACAGAAGAATGGATACAGAAAATGTGGTACATTTACACAATGGAGTACTACTAAAGTACTACAGCTATTAAAAACAATGGAAATTCTTGGACAAATGGATGTATATGGAGGATATCATCCTTAGTGAGGTAACCCAATCACAAAAGAAGTCATTAGATATGCACTCACTAATAAGTGGATATTAGCCCAGAAACATAGAACACCCAAGATACAATTTGCAAAACACAAGAAAATCAAGAAGAGGAAAGACCAATGGGTGGATACTTCATTACTCCTTAGAATAGGGAACAAACCCACGAAAGGAGTTACAGAGACCAAGTTTGGAGCTAAGATGAAAGGATGGACTATTCAGAGACTACCCCACCTAGGGATCCATCCCATAACCAGCCACCAAACCCAGACACTATTGCATATGCCAGCAAGATTTTGCTGAAGGGACACTGTTATAGCTGTCTCATATGAGGCTATGCCAGTGCCTGGCAAATACAGAAGTGGATGTTCACAGGGCCCCCAATGGAGAAGCTAGAGAAAGCACCCAAGGAGCTGAAGGGGTCTGCAACCCTATAGGTGGAACAACAAGACGAACGAAACAGTACTCCCAGAGCTTGTATCTCTAGCTGCATATGTAGCAGAAGTTGGCCTAGTCAGCCATTACTGGGAAGAGAGACCCCTTGGTATTGAAACTTTATATGCCCCAGTACAGGGGAATGCCAGGGCCAAGAAGTGGGAGTGGGTGGGTAGGGGAGCAGGGCAGGGAGAGGGTATAGGGAACTTTTGGGATAGCATTTGAAATGTATATAAAGAAAATATCTAATAAGAAATAAATAAAGGAAAAAAACTAAAAGAAAAAAACACATAAGCTAACAGACTGAATATGCAAACAAGGTCCAGCATTTTGCTGCATACAAGAAACATACCTCAACAACAAAGACAGGCCCTATATATAGGAGGTTTGGAGGAACCCCCAGAATGCACCAGAGACCTGGGAGGTAAGAGCCTCCCTGGACTCATAGGGAGAGACCTTTGATAAAATGCCTGACAAAGGGAGAGGAAACTTATAGAGCCCAATTCCAGCAAGAAGACAGGACATCAAGTGAGCGATAGGGTTACCATCCCACAGTCACACCTCTAACCCATAATTGTTTCTGTCTGAAAAAATGACAGGGATGGAAATGGAGATGATCCTGGGGAAAAATTTAGCTCAAGGGGAGGTACCAAGCCTGACACTATTATCGAGGCTATGGAATGCTCACAGAAAGGGAGCTATCATGACTGCTCTCTGAAAGATCCAACAAGCAGCTGAAAGATTCAGGTGCAGTTTTTGCCCCTAACCAATGGACAGAAGCAGCTGACTCCTGTTGTTGAATTAGGAAGGCTGAAAGAAGCTGTGGAGAAGGGCGATTCTGTAAGAGGACCAGCAGTCTTAATTAATTTGGATCCCCAAGATCTTTCAAACACTGGACCACCAAAGAGACAGCATATACCAGCTGATATGAAGCCCCCAACACACATACAGTAGAGGACTTCCAGGTCTATGTTCATTCAGAGATGATGTACTTCACCCCCAAGAGACTGGAGGCCCCAAGGAGTTCAAAGGTCAGGTGGATGGGAGGTGGGGGCATCCATGTTGAGACGGGGTGGGGTGGAAAGGAGATGTGGGATGTGGAACAGTTGGGTGGATGGGGAGGGTCAGGGAACGAAATATGAAGTATAAAAAATGAATTACAAATAAAATAAAATTTAAAAAATTTTTAAAAAGTCAGAAATGAAAAGTAAGACAAAGCAACTGAAACTGAGGAAATTAAAAAAAAAAACAATCATTAGATCCTACTATAAAGGCCTATATTCAACAAAACTGGAAAATGTAGATGAAATGGATGATTTTCTAGGAAAATACCACTTTCCCAATTTAAACCAAGAGCAGGTAAATTATTTATATTCGCCCATATCCCCTAAGGAAATGGACAAAATCATTAAAAACCTTCCAACCAAAACTGTTCATGGCCAGATGTCTTTAGTGCAGAATTCTACCAGTCCTTCAAAGAAGAGCTAATAACAATAGTACTCAAACAATTCTATAAAATAGGAGCAGATGGAACACTATTTTATTTATTCTATGAAGCCACAATTACTCTGATATCTAAATCACAGAAGTATCCAAAAGACACAAAAGAGAACTTCAGACCAATTTCCCTTATGAATATAGATGCAAAAATACTCAATAAAATTCTCAAAAGCTGAATCCAAGAACACACCACAATCAAGTAGGCTTCATCCCAGGGAAGCAAGGTTGGTTCAATATGTGAAAATCATTAACATCATCCACTATATAAACAAACTCAAAGAAATAAATCATGTGATCATCTTATTAGATGCTGAAAAGGCATTTGACAAAATATAACACCCCTTCATGTTAAAAGTATTGGAATTCAAGGCCCATACCAAAACATAAAAACAATATACAGCAAACCAGCAGCCAATATCTAATTAAATGGAGAGATACTTGAAGCAATCCCACTAAAATCAGGGACAAGACAAGGATATCCACTCTCCTCAAATCTATTCAATATAGTACTCAAAGTTCTAGCTAGAGCAATAAGACAACAAAAGGAGATCAAGGGAATATAAATTGGCAAAGAAGACCTCAAAATATCCCCATTTACACTATAATAAATAACACTATAACTTCTACCAGAGAACTCCAACAGCCGATAAACAACTTCAGCAAAGTGTCTGAATATAAAATTAACTCAAATAAATCAGCAGCCTTCCATTATACAAATGATAAGCAGCTGAGAAAAAAATTAGGGAAACAACACCCTTCTCAATTGTCACAAATAATATAAAATATCTTGGGGTAACTCTAACCAAACAAGTGAAAGATCTATATGACAAGAAGTTCCAGTCTCTCAAGAAAATCAAAGAAAACCTCAGAAAATAGAGTGATCTCCCATGTTGATGGCTTAGTAGAATTAATATAGTAAAAATGGCCATGCTACCAATAGCAATTTAGAGATTTAATGCAATCCCCATCAAAATTCCAACACAATTCTTCAAAGACATGGAAAGACCAATTTTCAAATTTATGTGGAAAAAAATTCCAGGTTTGCAAAAAAAAAAAAAATATTCTTAATACAAGAACTTCTGTGGGAATCACCACTTCTGTGTTGACACAGTATTACAGGTCAATAGTGATTAAAAATTGCTTGGTATTGATATAGAGACAGACAGCTTGGTCAATAGAATAGAACTGGAGACCCGGAAATAAAACAACACACTTACAGACACTTGCTCTTTGACAAAGAAGCTTAAAATATACAGTTGAAAAAAGAAAGCATCTTCAATAAATGGTGCTGGTTTAACTGGCAGGCTCCATGCACAAAAATGAAAATATATCCATATTTGTCACCTTGTATGAATTTCAAGTCCACGTGGATCAAGGACCTCAATATAAAACCAGATATACTGAACCTAATAGTAGAGAAAGTAGGAAAGAACCTCAATCTCCTTGGCACAGAGAACATTTTCTAAACAGAACTCCATTGGCTCAGGCTCTAAGTTCAAGAATTGATAAGTGTGACCTCATCAAACTGAAAAGTTTCTGTAAGGCAAAGGAAATAGTCAATAGAACAAATCAGCAACCTACAGATTTGGAGAAACCTTCACTAATGCCTCATCCTATAGAGAGTTAATATCCAAAATATATAAAGAACTCAAGAATTTAACCTCAAAAACAACAACAAACAAACAAACAAACAACCCAATCGAAATATAAGGTACAGAACTAAACAAAGAATTCACAATAGAGGAATGTTGAATGGCTGAGAAGCACTTAATGAAATGTTCAGAGTCCTCAGTTATCAGGGAAATGCAAAACAAAATAACTCTGAGATTCTACCTGACACTGATCAGATTGACTAAGATCAGTCCTTGATGCCCTCCCAAGAGATAGATCTCAAATTGGGCCAGTCATTGGATTGTCTTTCCCTTAGTCTCTTCTCCATTTTGTCCCTGCAGTTCTTTTAGACAGGAACAGTTCTGGGTTAGAAATTTAGGCTGTGGTTTAGTAAACCTGTCCCTTTGTTAAAGGCTTTGTGTATTTACTGAAGTTAGACTCTTCAAGTTCCCTTTCCCCAGTGTTGGGCATTTTGTTTAAGTCGCCCCTATTGAGTCCTTAGATTCTGTTACCTCCAAGATCACTGGTACTTTTTAGAGATTCTCCACCCCACCCCAGGCTACTTATTTCCATTCATTCTCTTGTCCCTCTGGGCATCTCTCCTGTCCCTCCTCCATACCTAATTCTTTTCCCCTTTTCTTCCACCATGTTCATAGCAGCTTTATTTGTAATAACCAGAAGATGGAAACAATCCAGGTGTCCCTTAAGGGATACAGAAATGGATACCACAAATGTGGTTCATTTCACAGTGGAATACTATTGAGCTTTTAAAAGTGAGGACATTATGAATTTTGCAGGCAAATGGATGGAACTAGAAAATATCAACCATCAGACTGAGCTCAGGAATCCTGTTGGTGAAGCTGGCAGAAGGACTGAAGGAATGGAGGGTGATTACAATCCTATTGGAAGAACATTGGCCAGTTCTCCCAGAGTCTAGACTATCAACCAATGAGTGTACCTGGAGAGATCCATGTCTCTGGACACATATGTAACAGAGAATGGCCTTGCCCGACAGTGTGGGAGGGGAGTTCCTTGTTCACAGGAGGTTTGATGCCCCATCATAGTGGGATGCTGGAGCAACAGGGCAGGTGTGGGTGGATGAGGTAGCACCCTCATACAGGCAATGGGGAGGGCAGATGTGGGATGGAGGTTGATGGACTGCAACCGGGAAGTGGAATATCCTGGGATGGGGTGTTTGTGAAGGGGTAACTCAGAAGTAGGATGTCATTTGGGATGTAAACAAATAGAATGATTATTAAAAAAAAAGAAAATATCCTGAGTAAGGTAACCCAGACCCCCAAAGGCATACATGGCTTGTTCTCACTGATTAGTGGATATTAGCCAAAATGTACAGAATATGACAATTTCTTAAAAACTAGTTCTAGTTCATGATTCTTTTTTTAATGTTGTATTGTCTTTTTTAATTAGATATTGTCTTTATTTACATTTCAAATGTCATCCCCTTTCCTGGTTTCCCCTCCAAAATTCCCTATACCCTCTCTCTGGATCCCCAGGTGGGGCAGGCTTTGGATGGTCATTTTTACAGTCTCTGCTCCACACTTTGTCTCTGTAACTCCTTCCATAGATATTTTGTTCCCCCTTCTAAGAAGGATCAAATATTTAGATTTTGGCCTTCCTTCTATTTCAGTTTCATGAGATTTGTGATCTGTTGTGCCTTCAACATGACCTAATATACTTTCCTAAAAGGACTTCCATAGAAAGTTGGACACAGAACAAAGCTATACAAAAACATATGGATGAGATTTGTGCATTATCATATATATATGTGATATATATAAAACAATGATAATCGGGAACAAAGAGAGAAAGTCTTGTTCCATTCATGAAGATGTAGATTTTTCTCAGAGGTACTGAAAAGGGAAAAAGAGAAGTTTTATTTCAGTATTTTCTGTCAGTAATGTAAAATCCCTATGGCTGAAGATCTCAGAACAATGATGTTCATGCTCTTTGTTTTAGAGGCTGAGAGTATAACTACACGTGATTTTGTTTGCCACCTTTGTCTACATACTCAGCAAAAGGATGAGTTACATGTAGGATCAAAGAACTTCAATTCTCTAAAACATCACTAAAGAGAATACTGGAAAGACTACAAGGCTGAAGAGATAAAACTAAGCATAGCTAAGAAGTTAGAGAAAAAAATCAAGGTGAGCTATAATTATGGAAATAAGACTATGACTAAGAACACAAATAGCAACAAAACAGCAATATGATTTCAATGAACACATACCTTCCCACTACTAGCAATAAACGTTAATGACCTCAATTCTCAACACAAAAGACAATAGGTAAGTGGAATGGAATAAGAAGCAATATCCTTCTTTATGTTGTGTGTAAGAAATTAACTTTCAAGATAGGAACAACCTTTAATTGAAAGGATGTAGATTAGTATGCCAAACAAATTGGAAAATAAAACAAAAGAGACACTGGTATTCCTGTATCTGACAGCATAGGCGTCAAACTAAAACTAATCAGAAGAGATAAAGATACTTAATTCAAATCAAGCAAAGTGGGGTTACTGCCAAAAGCATTTATGTGCCAAACTTTGAGGAGACCAATTTCAGAAAATGTACTACTGGATTTAAAAACACAGATACACTCTAAGGTGACCATAGTAGATTTCACTATGCTACTTCCTGTAGTAGAGAGAAAATTTGGACCAAAATAACAAATAAATAGAAGAATTAATTAAAGTATTACATCATACTTTAGATGATAAATGTCATAGAAAATATTTCTAGTCAACCTCCCACTCCCCAAATCACATCACACTTAGCAGCATATGGAGACTTGTATAAAAGTGTTCAGCTCCTGGGAAACAAAACAACTTGAACAAACTCAGAGCAACTGAAATTAACTCTATGCTAATCTTATTTGAGCACAATGGTATAAACTTACAATCAGTTGCAAATAAACACCTAGAAAGTATAGAAATTCATGGAGATCTAAAATCTCAGTACTTAGTAAGGAATGGGTCAAAGAAAGAAATCAATAAAGAAATAAAGAATTCCTGAGACTATGTATTATGTTTTAATATTCAGCTGATTTGAAAACATAAAACAACAAAACACATTGGGATATGGTAAAAACAGCCCTATGAGAGAAATCTCAATTTCTAAACTTCTAGAGGTAAGAAATAACAATGAGCACAATTGAATAACTTAATGACGCATTTCCACAATTTGAAAAAACAAGAACTGCATAAATTCAAATGTGTAGCAGGCAAGAAAATATTACACACACACACACACACACACACACACACATCAAAGCTGAAATTAATGAAGAAAAAGAAAACAAAGAAAACAAAAGAAACAAAAGAAGCAGTCCAAGAACCAGTGAATGTATGAGTCAATTGTTGGTTAAAATGATAGAGGTCAAAAGTGTTATGGACCAAATAACAGAAAAATGAATTAAACAAACCAAATTCACAAACTAAGAAATGATCAGGAATTATTAAAAAAAATACCAAAGCACTTCAAAATAGCAGGGAATATTTTAAAAATTTGTACACTATTGAGTCAAATATAAAAGAAATGGATGAATTTTAGATGCATCCAGTCCTGCAAAGTTAAAACATACAGACATCAATGTCATAAGCAGCCTCATAAAAATGTAATTGAACTATTAGTAAAAAGTCTTTAAACTAAAAGCCCAGGGCCAGACAGACTCACAGCAGCTTTCAACAGATGCGCTAGAACTGGTGTTACAGAAACTTGTGAGCTCCTGTGTAGACACTAGAAATAGACCCCTGTTCTCTGAAGAACAGACAATGGTTGTAACAGCTGAACCATCTCTCTGGTACTGAAAATATTTTTAATGTCAGCAAAGACAAATTTTACCAAACCTAGAAGAAAAGAAGCATGCATCACACCACAGACAATGGCAGAGTAAAAGCTCCCCATTTTATGTTAAACGATCTAATTTATTGAACAAAATATACTGAGAGATGAAAAAGAGAAGGGCTAAGTTGTTATCAACTGCTGACTTTTACTTCCAAACTATGAAAGTAAGAATTACTGCTGACTTTCAACGCTAATCATCAAAGAAAAAAGAGTTTGGAGTGGTGCCTGTCAAATTCTGAGAAGTCATGTTGCCTATCATATCTATTATGCCTAAGAATACTGGTTGTCATAATTATTGTTAGAGAAAGTGTTTCTATGATAAAATCAGGCCAATGGAATTCATGACTACCAAGGCAGTACCACAGATGACAGAGGAAGAAACCCTTAAATGCAGAGAGAAAGATAAGAACACTTGAATCACCAGAGGAGCAACAAAAACTTATTAAACAAAAGAAGACTAAGGCACTTTCTCTAAATACCAGTTCAAAATCTCTTCCCAAAATAACCACACCGGACCTGATATATCCCAGAGTTTTATAGACCTTCAAAGTATTAGTTCTATTCCTAATCAATTATTCCATAAAAGAAAAAGGAAAGAAACAGTTATCATGCCACCAAAACCAAGAGAGATACTTATTAGCCAAGCTGCTTGATGAAATTTAAAGGAAAATTATTCAGTAAAATATTTAAGAACACAAACCAAAAAAATTTCACCATAGCTATGTAGGCTTCATTTCATAGATTCATTCATAGATGGCTCCCATGAGTAAATCAATAAATGTAATTTATGAAATAAAAGAGCACCAGAAAAAAATCACTTGATCATTTCAACTAATACCAAGACGTTCATTGATAAAATTTGGATTTTATAAACAATTTTTTAACATCCTCTCACAACAACACTGGAATGACCATATCTTAACATAATAGAGGCTTATGACCATGACATAGTGCTAGCATCATATTAAATGCAGAAAAACTCGAAGTTTTTCTATCCAGATCAGGATAAAGAAAAGAATGTTCAGTGTCACCAATTGTATTCAGTGCAGTGCTACAGTGTGTGGAGTTTTTTTTTTTGTTGTTGTTTTCATATTCCGTTTTTATTTTTAAGACATATATTAGCTATGTTGAATTTTTATATAATAATTTTTGAGATTTTTTTAGCTCTAACCATTTTTTTGACACAGTCTTTTTTTTTCCATTTTTTATTAGGTATTTAGCTCATTTACATTTCCAATGCTATACCAAAAGTCCCCCATACCCACCCACCCCCACTCCCCTACCCACCCACTCCCCCTTTTTGGCCCTGGCGTTCCCCTGTACTGGGGCATACAAAGTTTATGTGTCCAATGGGCCTCTCTTTCCAGTGATGGCCGATTAGGCCATCTTTTGTTACATATGCAGCTAGAGTCAAGTGTGTGGAGTTCTAACTAAAGCAGTAACACAGGATGAGGAAGTAAGAGGCATACAAACAGGAAAGGAAGAAGTCACAGTACCCCTACTTTTAGATAACTTGTTTGTAAATTTCAAAGACAACAAGAAATTCTTCTAGCTGATAATCACATTCACCAAAGTGGAGTTTGCAAATTAGCATATCCAAATCCTTTGTTTGCCTGTAGAACAAAGGCATACTGAGGAAGAAATCAGGAAAATGGTGTCATTTCCAATTTTACTATGAACAAACACACATACCTTGGAATAAACCAAGACAGTGAAATAGATCTACCAAGAAAACTTTAAAACACTAAAGAATAAAATACCAGAAGATGAAAAGACCCATTATACACACCAGTTTGTAAGATAAATATTATAAAAATGGCTTTCTACCAAAAAATTGTACATATTCTCTACAAATCTCATCCAAATTTCAATACAATTCTGCATAGAAATATAAATAAATCTTAAAATTTGTGCAGAAAAAAAAAACAGAGAGAAAAGATAATCATAACCACTGTGACAATTAACACACTGCTAGAGGTACCACCATTCCTGGTTCCAGGTTACATTAGGGAACTATAGTAATAGAAATAGCATGATACACAAAGAGACACATTTATTAGTAGTTTACTAGTGGAAAGGGTTTAAAGATCCAGATATAAGTCTTCAGACCTAACCACTGGCTGTGACCAACATAATGAAAACATAAATTTGACAAAAGACAGCATCTTTAACAGTGGTGTTTGGGAAAACTTGATAACCATAGGTAATCCAATGAAAGTTTATTCTTTTGCCTTACCCCTACCCCCCCCCCCCACACACACATACTAGTTTCAAATGACTCGACAATATTAAACCTCAAATTTTGAAACTTGTTTTATGATTTAGGCTTAAGTAAGGACCTTCTCCAAAGGAAACAGGAAAATATACAGCAAATGGTACATAATAGAATTTAAAAGGTTTTGTACTGCAAAGGAATCTGTCAACTGGCTAAAGCAACATCATGGTGAGTGGGAAAACAAATATTTTCCAGCCAGACATTCGAAAATTAATTGGTATCTAACACATTCAAGGAACTTTATAAACTAGAGGGGATAATTGGAAAAGGGCTTTGTAAATATGGAAATGGAAAGAAAGGAGGTGTCAAAATCAGGATGAAAATTGAATAAATAAATAAACAAAAATATATAAATAAATAAGTGACTCAATATATAAAATAAACACTAAGGGAAAAAATCAATGGTGGCTAAGGAATGTAACAGAATTAGAAGAAAGAAGCAACACATGCAGCTAAGAAATACGTTTAGAATGTTCAGTGTCCTCAGCCATCAGGGAAATGCAAATTAAGATTAAGTAATAATATCATCTAATCTTAACCCACTCAAAATAGAAGATAAGAAATACTAGTAAGGACCTGGGAAACTGACAAATCTCATAAAATTTGGTGCAAACACTATGGAAACCAGTGTGGTGTTTAGTCAGAAAACAAGAATTAAATAATCCTCCATGTTTCCTGGACTTATATCCCAAGGACTCAACATTTGACAACAGAGACACATATTCATCCATGCTTATTGATGCTCTATTCATAATAGGTAAGGCATGGAAATGCTGTAGATGTCTATCAGCTGATGAATAGAAGATAAAAAATGTGACAATGGGATTTCATTCAATTATATTAAAAATGAATTGATAAGAAGACAGATCTGGAAAACTGAGTGAGGTAACTGAAATCAGAAAGGCAATCATCACATGTAGTCACTCATACATGACAAATATATATATATGACTAGCCTCCAAATGACAGAGATCTGCATGCTTCTGCCTTCAGAGTCCAGAGTCACCACTGCTGGGATTAAAGGCCTATACCACCCCTGTCTGGCATTTATAATTCTTAACTTCAAATATTGACTTGTATACTTAATTTTAAGTACCTATAGAATCCAGGAAACTAGAAAGGGATATTTGGTGTTGAGAGGAAAAAAGAAAGACCTTAAGGGAGGAGAGAAAATGAGTAGTAGAGAGATGTAAGTGGAAAGAGGGTTGGTAAGGTATGAGAGGAGGAATGGGTTAGATAACTAACCGTAAAGGCCTTATTTTGCCGTTAATAGGTTTCAATATGGTTTTCTCAAACATTCTATCATCTATCTTGTCCTTCCTTCCTTCCTTCCTTCCTTCCTTCCTTCCTTCCTTCCTTCCTTCCTTCCTTCCTTCCTCTCTCACTCTCTCTCCCTTTCTTTCTTTCTTTCTTTCTTTCTTTCTTTCTTTCTTTCTTTCTTTCTTTCTTTCTTTCTTTCTTTCTTTCTTTCTTTCCCTTTTTCCCTATCTGTCATGTATTTATCAGTCCATGTATCTATGATGTATCTATATATACATCTATCATTTTTCATCTATTTATTGTCTCTCTATATACCTTCCTATATTCATATAAGATTTTAGCTGAAATTGCCCTACATAGGTATTATGCTCCTCCAAGAAGCTATAGATTTCAAATAAAAATCTGTCTCCTCTGGGAGAAACTTGCACCTTGAATCCAATAAAACAAACACACACATACACACATTCACACACACACACACACACACACACACACACACACACACACACAAAGCGCTTGTCAAATGATTAGATAGGTTTCATCTCAGAGTTACAGTGCTATGGAAGCATATAGAATTCAATAAATTTAATCCACCACATTAACCGATTAAAAGGTAAAATCCTCATGATAATTTCATTAGATACAGAAAAGGCCTTTAACAACGTCCAACAGTCCTTCACAATAAAAGTTATTGGAGAGACTAGAACACAAGGGAGATATCTCAACATGACAAAGGCAATGTTCAGTAAACCTCCAGCTAATATCAGCATAAACAGGGAGAAACTCAAAGCAATTCTACTAAAATGAGAAACAAAACATGATGTCTACACTTTCGATACCTACTCAACATAGTACTTGAACTCTTCGCTAATACAATCAGACAAATGAAGGAGATCAACAGGATTTAATAAGAAAGAAAAGACTCAAAGTATCTTGCAGATAAGATTCTATCCAAGAACGCAAAACAAAACAAAACAAAACAAAAACAAAAACAAAAACAAAAACAAAAACAAAAACAGAAACCTAACTAAACAGTTCTCCATCAATATAAACATTTTTAGCATCGTAATAGGATACAAAAATCAACACACACACACAAATCCTTGTACCACTTGTATGTACATATGACAAACAGAATGAGGAAAAAAATCAGCAAAACACCTTTCACAATAGCATAAAAGCAAAAAAAAAAAAAAAAAAAAAAAAACCAAAAAAACAAAACAACAACAACAACAACAAAAAAAAACCATTGGGTATATCTAAAGAAGTCATTAAAACTTCAACTGCTTCCCATGTTCTATTTTCACATGACTCTTTCCATCTTTGTCCTTTTAAACAGATCATGAGTTCTACCTTTTTAGCAGTGTTCTGTATTTCTTTAAATGAGTTATTAATGCCGTTCTTAAAATCCTCTACCAGCATCATAATATATGATTTTAAATCTGAATCTTGCTTTTCAGGTGTGTTGGGGTATCCAGGGCTCACTGTGGTGGGTGTACTGGGTTCTGGTGATGCCGTGTGGTCTTGGTTTCTGTTAGTAAGATTCTTAAGTTTGCCTTCGACATCTGGAAATCTCTTGTGTTAGATGTTTTAACTGTCTCTGAGTGGAGCTTGTTCCTCCTGTGATTCTTTTTTTAAAGGTATTTTATTCATTTACATTTCCAATGCTATCCCAAAAGTCCCCCATACCCTCTCCCCCACTCCCCTACCCACCCACTCCCACTTTTTGGCCCTGGCGTTCCCCTGTACTGAAACATCAGAAGATGGCCTAGTTGGCCATCAGTGGAAAGAGAGGCCCATTGGTCTTGCAAACTTTATATGCCTCCTGTGATTCTGTTAGCTTCTGTCAGCACTCCTGGGAATCCAACTCTCTCCAGATTCCCAGTGCTCAGAGCTCACTCTGCGGGCAAGCTCTCCTGTTGCAGAGAAGGTGCCCAGAGGTCTGGGTCTCAGCTCTGCCTCCTGGCTGAGGATGAAGGCCCAAAGGGACCCTGTTCAAGAATCTCTGTTACTTCTGTGGCCCACGTGCTCTCCTGCTTGGACTGGTCTCTGAGAGACCTGGGATACAAGATTGCGCTCTCCTCTGAGATCTGGAGTCAGATCCCTCTCTGGAGGCCCACTCTTATCAGTGATCCTTAGATCCTGGGTGTGCTAGGGCTCCTGAGGCATGGAAAGTCTTCTGGGGACTGTGGAACTGTCTGCTGAGCTTGGGCCCAAGGTGGCTCGGGGATGGCCTGGCCTAAACTTTCTTTTATGCAGGATAACTTATTTCCGAATTTTGTGCACATACTGAAAACATAGCCTTAGGTCTCCTAGCCTTGTAATGTTTTAAGATTGTATGGCTCTGCTCAATCTCAAGCCAGTACTTGCTTTCACAGAGCGAGGGGAAGGACTCTAGGAGTCCGTCTGGGGCGGGGAGTGTACTCCCTCGACCATCTGTATTTCTGAAGCCCTGAGCAAGGGGAAGGACTCTAGGAGTCTCTCTGAGGCAGGGAGTGTACTCCCTCGACCATCTGCATTTCTGAGTTGGTTTTGTCTGTTTGATGGAAAACAGGCATCTGTCAGTGTGTGTTTTTTGTGTCTGTTTTCAGGCATTTGTCAGTGTGTATTTGTTTTTTGTGTCTGTTTTCAGGTATTTGTCAGTGTGTGTATGTGTGTTTTCTGTGTTTGTTTTGTGTTTTCCGTGGTACTGGACGGACTGTAACGACCCCCCTAAGTTTGACTTTAGACCACTGGACTGAAGTTAGATCAAGGGCCCATAATCTTTCAGTAGAAATTAAGAAGGGACCTTGGCAGACTTTCTGCGCCTCCGAGTGGCCGACTTTTAATGTAAAATGGTCACCGGAAGGGACTTTTGGTTTACTCTTTATCTTTGAAGTTAAAGCCATTGTTTTTCAGAGTGGACCTGGGTCCCACCTGGATCAACAGCCTTACCTCATTCAGAATTCACTGCCATAAATCAAACCATGGGTTCTCCCACACCTCTCAGAGCCCTCCCCCTGCTGCTCCCATACACTCAAGTGGGTCAGCACAGTGCCCTCGCTTTCTGCCCTAAGAAGCAGTCCCTGCACCCGGCTCTGAGATTGGTAAAGGCACAGTCTGAGGACTGAGGATCTACAGCTGGGACCCGGAGCCGACAAGCCCAGAGTCCCCCAGCAGATGAAGCTCCTGACACCACTTCTGCCTTTTCCTTTGCGAGCTGTGGGCAACCTGCCCACAGACAGGCAGTTTCTGCAGACCCTCCAATATTGGCCTTTTTCATCGGCTGATCGGTACAATTGGAATACTGGGTTCCCTCTGGACCAGCCAGATTAGAACTACAACACAGCGCAAGGTAAGGAGAGGTTGACAATTTACTGGCCGGGCTCTAGTCTAAAGGGAGCAATGAGACGCCCCACCAATTTGGCTAAGGTAAGAGAAGTGATGCAGGGGCTTACAGAGCCCCCATCTGTTTTTCTAGAAAGATTGATAGAAGCTTATAGATACTATACTCCTTTTAACCCGACCTCTGAGGGTTAACAAGCCGCGGTTGCTATGGCTTTTAAAGATTACATGGCATGGCTTTACGAGATTTAGTTAAGGAGGCAGAGAAGGTGTATCACAAGAGAGAAACAGAGGGAGAATACAGGAGAGGAATTTAAGCAGGATTTTGGTGGCAGTAGTAGGGGAACGTGAAGGAAGGAACAGGCCAGAGAATAGACAGACAGGGTAGCTGGGCAACAAGGAACCCAGACCTGAAAGAAGAAGATCTATCCAGAAGATTTTGGAGAAAGACCAATGTGCCTATTGCAAGGAAAAAGGACATTGGGCACGAGAATGCCCAAAGAAAAAGGGAAGGGCCCCTAAGGTCCTGACTCTGAAAGATGATAAATAGGGGAGACAGGGCTCAGGCACCCTCCCCGAGCCTAGGGTAACCCTGATGGTGAAAGAGACTTCCATGGACTTTTTAATTGACATAGGGGCAGAACATTCTGTGTTGAAACATCCACTGAGAAAATTAAAAAATAAAAGAACCATAGTGATTGGAGCCACTTTACCATCAAAATCACTATTTTCTGTGTGACTCTATAGCTTCTAGCATCTCTGATTCCATGACTTTTTGATAACTTTCAAATGAGTAAATTGTTCATGTTTCCATAGACTTGTTTATTCATATTGAAAATAAGAATTTAAAAATGATTCATTTTAATTTTTTTAAAAAGGAAGACAGGAGCTATAAGGAGTTGGTTATCTCAAAGATTTCTCCTGTTCTAGTTAAAGGTACCCATGACCCTTGTACATAGCCAGGTACAGTTTTATGTGTGTGTGTGTGTGTGTGTGTGTGTGTGTGTGTGTGTGTGTGTGTGTGTGCGTGCGTGCGTGCATGCACGTGTATGTGTTTATTTTCTTTATTTATATAAATATTTTTATTAGGTATTTTCCTCATTTACATTTCCAATGCTATCCCAAAAGTGCCTCATACCCTCCACCCCACTCCCCCACCCACCCACTCCCACTTTTTTGCCCTGGCATCCCCCTGTACTGGGGCATATAAAGTTTGCATGTCCAATGGGCCTCTCTTTCCAGTGATGGCTGACTAGGCCATCTTTTGATACATATGCAGCTAGAGTCAAGAGCTCCGGGGTACTGGTTAGTTCATAATGTTGTTCCACCTATAGGGTTGCAGATCCCTTTAGCTCCTTGGATACTTTCTCTAGCTCCTCCATTGGGGGCTCTGTGATCCATCCAATAGCTGTCTGTGAGCATCCACTTCTGTGTTTGCTAGGCCCCAGCATAGATAGATGATGGTGAGTGGACTTGATTTCTGTTAGTAGGATTCTTACCTTTGCCTTTCGCCATCTGGTAATCTCTGAAGCTAGTTGTTATAGTTTTCTCTGGTTAGAGCTTGTTTCTCAGGTGACTCTTTTAGTCTCTATCAGCAGACCTGGGAGAATAGCTCTCTCCTTAGTTTCAGTGGTCAGAGTATTCTCTGCAGGCAAGCTCTCTTCTTGCAGGGAAGGTGCCCAGATATCTGGTGTTCGAACCTGCCTCCTGGCAGAAGTTGTGTTCCACTCACCTGAGGTCTTAAGATCCCGTGGAGGGTCCTGTGAGGACTTGGGGGTGTCTGGAAACTCTGAGCGCAAGGAACCCCGGTGCTGGAGTGGACCGGAAGGGACTTGTGCCCCTGATCAGGCCAGGTTATCTGCTTCCCTAGTTAATGCAGTCTCAGGTCCCGCATGATTGGATTGGAGCAGATGCTGTGTTCCACTCACCAGAGGTCTTAGGATCCCATTGGGGATCCTGTGTGGGTCCTTGTGGGTGTCCGGAGACTCTGTGGGCAAGGCATCCCGGTGCTGGAGTGCAATTCTGCTTTTTAACGTATGCATTAACTACCTGTCTGTAGCTGTGACAGAATATTTGATAGAAGATACTTCTGGAAGGAAGATAGAATTTGGATTACAGTTCCTGAGGATACAATCCATTGGATTGGGGAACATTTGAGCAGTAGGAACAACAGGCACCTGGGAAGGTCACATCCATAATCAGAAAGCATAAAACAGTCAGTGCCTGTGTTCAGGTTCCTTCATTTCTTCATTCAGTTCAGCTCACCACCCACATTTATTATGGTCTTCCTATCTCACCTTAATGTAGACAACATGTCACAGACACACCCATTGACTTGTTTCCATGGTGATTGTAAATCCCACCAAGTTGACAATCAAGGTTAACTACCACATACAGGCTCTGAAGGTCAGACTCGGGTCCCTTTGCTTAGTTGGCAAGCATGTTAGTGACTGAGCTTTCTTTAGCCTGCCCACTTTTCCTGGTAAGACTAACAAAGTGACTTTGCCTATTTTCCTCTTTCTTATTTGCATAACTGTTAGTATAAAACTCAGTATCTGTGGTTTCTGAGGCTTTGTGGTTCCTACTCTAGTGTCAGAAACTTCTGTTGTTTCTACAAACATTGCTGTACTTGCTTGATTGAGTTCTGGCTCCAACAGAAATCTGGTTATCCATAAGTAGGTTTTTTCACGTCTACTGTGTTGTGGTCTGATTGAGGGAATTTAAACTCTTTTATTATTCTCTCTTATGCTGGGTTGGTTACTTTCCTCCATGCATTAGTCACTGTCTGATTTATTTCATCCATTTGTTCCATATATGTTTGATTTGCTGTAGGGCTTGCTCTTACTTATAAGGCTACAAATCTTCAGTTCCTACTGTTTGCTATTAGTAAATTATTGCAAGCCAAAGGTTGAAAAATGGAGTAGCTTTTGTACTTTGACTAAGTATGTTGGTGCTATAGACCTATTTTTTTTTTTTAATTTACCTGTTACAGATTAGCCACTGGATTTTGGCTTGTGGCTGCTTTTAAACATTGTCCTAAGGGGAAAATAATAAATAACATACACATTAGGTTTTCAGTTGGCTATCCTTATCTGACTTGGATTCTGAATTCCTGAGGATCTGAAGTAGTACATGATGGTATGACAAAGTGATCCTGTGTAGCTCATTTGTCCATTCTCTGTGGAACACTGAAATATGACCCTGGAAGCAAGGTGGTGATTGGCACCTGTGTGCCTTAGCAGAGCTGATACACACAGGACCCTAAGCAATCATGGTATTTGGACAGAGGTACAAGTAGTTCCCAAAATAAAACATTTGTTGCTATGGATGAAAAAAAAATGGATGCTATAAAGAAACAGAGGAACCTACAAGATTTAGTGATATGTCCTCTCGGGAACTACAGTTGAAAGGGAACTCCATGTGCTTGCTACTGTTTCAAGAGCTATTTTGCAGGGGATGCTGGGGGGGGGTGAGATTGGAGTGAGAAGGTAGGTAGGAGAGCACCCTCATAGAGGCAGGGGGATGGGGAACGGGATGAGGGTTTGCGGAAGGGTTATGTCACATGCACACAAGCCAATGTTATATCTTCTAAATTTGTTGGAAGTTCTCCCCAAAAGAGGAGCCTACTTGGTTTCTTTGAAGACATCAAGGTAACTAAGTCAAAATAAGCTTCTATTAGATGAAAGAGAGAGTGTAAAATGGAGGGAAATTACTATCTCTGCATCAATCCACTGTGTCTCAGAGGTGAAAGACACACCCTGGGCTGTACAATGCTGTTCCCTAGTGATTTTTGTATATATTTAATAATAACAGGAAAAACATACTAATATTAGGAATAATTCCTAAAATGAAATTCTCCTTGGCCTTTCCTAAAGGAGTAAATCTATTGTTGATTTTAATCCATGGTGTACCCATCTCAGGAAAATTACCTGCTAGTTTTTAGCTTCTCCTAGATGGCTCCTGGGAATCCTAATTTTTGTAAGATCTTAGGCTTGGGGTTCAATAGAAATTATTGATCTGGACTGATCAGATTAAGATGTATATTATAAGAGTTTTTGATAACACACACACACACACACACACACACACACACACACAGATACACAGATTTCTTTTTGGGGTTCTGAAGCATATTTAGTTCAGGCCCACAAGATAAAGCCAATAGTATCTCCTCTTACAGATTTCAGAGGGAGAAGGGAAGTCCCAGGCCAAATATGGATGAGAAACTCATATTATGTACTCCCTAATATTTCTTAGGATGTTCACAGCTTCCTGAATCCCTTGCCTTTGATCTGGTATTTCTGAAAAGAATATAGCATATAGTAGTGTGGTTTTCAAGTGAAAGTGGCTTTTATTTCTCATTTGCACTCAAATGTATTAGCGTTATTCCTGAGAATGTGACACTAGTCTCCACATTATAGTACCCACTTGTGGTTTGCTTTAGAAGAGAGCTGCGAATAAGGTTTACCCTTTGATTAGATTACCACGTTCTGTCTGATCAGTCTGGGAATTTAGCTAGTAATATAGTTCACTAGGTCACTTAATGTTGTTTCCAGAATAGAGTCATCCAGTTCACCTAGATTTCAGATGAACTGAAGCTAGATGGAAAGCTTGCACATAAAAATAGGTGGGTAGGTGGGTGTGAAGGAGCTTTTCTTTCTCCTTACTCCTCAGTCTATAGCACTGAATAAATTTTTTATTCAGTGTGTAATTAATGCTTAGTGGCCTCAGTTTCATTCATGCTTGTTCTCCAATTCTTCTTTCAGTAGCAGTTGCTGGGATTTTTCGGGGATGCTAAAATAATGAAATATCCCCTCAAGTGACAAAGTTTGTAGTGGCTCTATTTTAAAATTTTGTACAGAGATGCCAGAGAGATGACCGAAAGACAAGTCTAACTTGAGATTTAAAGTCCTCTCATAACTACCTTTGAAGAACTATTGAGCCCTTCTATTCTTTCTTTGTCTTTCTTTCTTTCTTTCTTTCTTTCTTTCTTTCTTTCTTTCTTTCTTTCTTTCTTTCTTTCTTTCTTTCTTTCTTTCTTTCTTTCTTTCTTCCTTCCTTCCTTCCTTCCTTCCTTCCTTCCTTCCTTTCTTTCTTTCTTTCTTTCTTTCTTTCTTTCTTTCTTTCTTTCTTTCTTTCTTTCTTTTCTTTCCTCCCTTCCCTCTCTTTTCTCTCTCTCTCTCTCTCTCTCTCTCTCTCTCTCTCTCTCTCTCTCTCTCTCTCTCTCTCTCTCCTCTGTATGATCATATATATACATGCAGGTTAGAGGTTAATTTTAAGTGTTGTATTTTGGAAATGGCCTACTTTATTTTTGAAGTAGCATTTCTCACTGAAACTCTTTAAGCAAGCTAGGCTAGCTTAAAGTAACCTCAAATCTCTGCCTTTCCAGCACTAAGATGGTATACCCATGTTACTGTGCTTAGCTTTGGTTCTGGGTATGATATTGAAATAAGTTCCTCACACTTTCATGGCAAGCCTTGATTGATCTATCTCAGTGGTTCATTCTGTGCATATTTCTAAGCTTCTGAGTTCTACCAGACATGGGTCCTGCAAATAATGCCTTGTCGGGTGTTGAGTGATCACTTTGAAAATGGCAAAGTTTTGGGTCCATGATATGAGAGTGTGTTACTTGTCTCTCCTATCTAGTTAAAAAGGCCTACAATAAAAGGGGGTGCTTTGTTTAATGAGTGGAAAGGACATGAGGAACATATAGAGAATTATGTCTGGACTCAGATCTAATAGAAAAAGCTGCCACAGCTACAACTTGGTATATTGTTAGAGGAAAAATAATGATTCTGAATTATTGCAACAGTAGTTTGACACCAAATAAATATTCCCTAAACCTTCTGGAATACTTTATGTTGCTACCAAAAAAAATGTTCTTAAGCACTATGGAGTTACTCAGTCTTCAGGAAAATGACCTGACAAGACAATCATTTGTTTCATTGCTTTGCTGTAAAGAGTCATTTCACAAGATATAAGGACACTGAGCTATTTTTTGAAAAGTATTTAAATGTATCTTTACATAGTCGCCACACTACCCAATTCTTAAAATTACTCTCTTCCTCTTAGTCTCCTTTGTTTCTGGGAAGATTTGGTTTTACTTTTATGTTTTATATGCCTAAGTAATTTTGTGTCTATATAAAATCTAGGAACCTCGAAAGAGAGAAATCATGAGCTTTGTCTTTCTGAAAATGACTTACTTTGCTTACTTATCCCGTCCCACGGGATTCAGTTATTCGTGGGTGTGAGGGAGACCGCAAACCTGGAAGGAGATGGAAGGAAGAAAAAGAGGAATAGGAGACCAGGAAGGGTACCTATCGAGGTCTCGTTTATTATGCTGAGGTGCCATCTTTTTAAAGCATACATCGCGGGTAATATGGGAGGGGTCGAGGGAGAATAATACAAAGAACAAAGAAGTAGGCATCTGCTGACATGGGGGCCGAAGTCAGGTGCCAGGCAGCGAGCACTCTGCATCTTATCTCCGGAATATCGATCCTCCTTGACAGCCTTGGGTGTCAGGTTGGGCTCATGTCATGGGAACTCAGGAAGAGATAGGGAAGAGGGGACTATAATTCAGCTTTTACAGCCTCAGGTGCCAGGAAGGGAATAGGGAGGAAGGGGGTGATAACCAGCTCTTAGCACGAGGCCATTTGGCCTGTTAAGGAGATTGTGAAGGGCTCACTTTCTCTCGGGATGGTCTCTGACACTTATTGTGCCCATCTCTGGTTGCATGCATGTTTTTTCTGCAATTCACATAACTTTGTTTTACTAATGGCTGAAAATAATTCCATTCTACATATATACCGTGTTTAATTTATTCATTCCTCTGATGCTAGAAACCTAGGTTGGTTCCAAAATTTACCTTTTGTGAAAAAATGCTACCGAAAACATGGATCTGCAAGAATTTTGGTGACATGTTGGCTAGGATAATTTACACAAATTTTCAGGAAGAATTGCTAAAAGGACTAATGAAACGACTCCTCTTTAAAAATTAATCACAACAACTCTATTTATACCTTTATACTTGAGAGAACTTGCTGATCTTCTAGAGAGTACAGAACATTCCCAGAACCCATATCAGTGATCCAGAAACACTTGGGACTGCAGCATCATGGGATATAATACCCTCTTCTGGCCTCTGTGGACACCAGCATTGAACTGTACAAATGTATATGCATATACACATGCAAATTAAAAATCAGAAAATAAATCTTAAAAATAAGAGACATGTAGATGACCAACAAATGGGAAAAATATTCAACATAGCTAGGTATCAGAGAAGCTGAATTTTAAAACAAAGTTGAGAAGCCAACCCACCGTAGTATGAGTGGCTATCATTAAGAAAGCAAGTCGCAACCAAATCAGGTAAGAATGTAGGCCAAAGAAAACCCTTACATATTGCTGGTGGGAACGTGCAACCATGTAGCTATTGTTTATGTAAACATGGAAGTCTTTCAGAGGCATTTTGCATCTGTGTGAGACATGTTCAGTATTCTATTCTGGATTTAGTATTACCAATGCCTATATTTTTTTTTTATGGAACAAGGTGTCATCTAGCCTAGAATGTCTTGAACTTGATTTGTAGCTGAGAGTGACCTTGAACGTTTACTTTTTCACCTCTGGCTCTCAAGTGCTGAGATTTTGAGTGTGGACCATGTTTCCTGACCATTTTCTCATTTTCTCAAAGATGGTTTACAGAATCACCTATTTAGAAAATGCCCCCTTTCAAATATGACTTATGGCTTTGGAGTAAGACCTATAAACAGGAATAAATTTCCCATAAAAGTAATCCAGGATTTTATTTTCAGGATTATAGAGAATTATTGGATAAGACTGCAATGTGCCAGTAACTTCATGACACCTGCATTATATTTTTAAAAAATGTATACTTTATAAATCCTTGGATATGAATCACCAGCCATGGCAATTTTTCAAAACCATTGTGTAGAGTCTTATGACAGGAATAAAAACCCAAGTATCAGATTAATAATTTCATTCTGACAAGTTTTCCACAGTTGCCACACATTACAAAACTGTTTATTTAGCCCCTTTCTGGAAAAAATAATATGAGAGGCTGCTTTTCTATGAGTTGTTTTCAAATAAAACACAAAGCTAATGGCAACAGAAAAGCATAAATAAAAAGGAAGGGCTGAAAGTATGATTCTATGTCCTTAGCTGCTCTTTTATAGAATTTTCATTTGTGGAACATAAAGTAGCACCCTCTAATATCTGTGACCTCAGATACTTTATTTGTTCTTAGATATAATTTAATGTATATGAAAATGAGAAAAACCAGTCTATATGGACTTTGTAAAGATGAAGTAAAAGAGTATACAGAGTAACCTTTGCTCTAGTAAATGGCATGTAGCAAATTGTGTACAAAATGTCCTCTGATGATTATAATATGCAGTTAATGTGAGAACTGCAAAGTGAAGATTTTAATATTTTACTAGTTTTGTATTTTTAAGAATATTTAGAAATAAGAAAGGCAGAAAAAAACGTAGACTTATTCAAGATTTTAGAAAAGAATAGCTTAGGTGGACATTGACACTGCATTGTGGGGTGTGAGGCTACCTCAAACAAATAATCAAACATGTAATGGCCTGTTGGTAAGAGCTCCATATTAATAGATAAAACATGGCTGGTCTGGCCAAAATGCTGATGAATAGAAGGGATCCTGCTAGGAAAATTATTTTCATGGATGGTGACTACTAGTCCCCTCTTGATTTTATTTATTTAAAATTTATTATTAATAAAAATAATTAAATACAATTATACCGTTTCATCTTTTTCCTTTCCTCCAATTTCTCCCATGTTTGCTAACTCTAGTACCTCCAATCTTCTGCCTACTCCCTCCCATATTGATGGCTCCTTTTTCTTTCTTTATTATTGTTTTACACACACACACACACACACACACACACACAGAGAGAGAGAGAGAGAGAGAGAGAGAGAGAGAGAGAGAGAGAGAGAGAAGTATAAATTGTTGAGTACCTTACTTTGCTTATAGGCACATACTTTTAAGGTTAACATCTTTGTGTCAGAAAACCAATTAGTTTTTATCTTTGAGAGGGAGTAATTCTCCCTCTCTCTCTTAGTCATTAGTGGCTGTAGAGTTTTCATCTAGGGGTAGGACTCCATGAGATTTCCTCTGCTTCATTAACCTTTCTTTTGGCATTGTCATTGTTTATGTCTTATTTAGACAACCAATTTGTTGATGTATCACGAGTGTAGCTTACCTGTCATGTATAAGAGACAAAGTCTCTCAAAAGACTTACACTTCTTACCAATATTTCAGATGGTTTTCCTTCTACAGCTCTTAAGTCTTATCCATCTCTCTCTCTCTCTAAATCTCTCTCTGACAATTCTCTGTCTTCCTTTTTCCAGTTTCTAGTCTGTGCAAATCTAAATGTCTCACTCCATCTCCCTCTGCCCAGCCATTGGTTGTCCAGCAATTCTTTATTGCCAGTCAAATCCAGCTGGTGGTGAAAACCCTCAGCTTCGGGCAGAATTGCCTTTTGGGAAACAAGTTGAATTGAGTTAGCATTAGAACCAATCCCTAACAAGAACATTTATTTATTTATTTATTTATTTATTTATTTATATCTGTACTTGTCCTCCACTACCAACAGGAAGTCATTTTCAATCTTCTGTTACTTATAAGTTGTGTGATTTAGAACAATTTACTTAAACTTTCAAAGCCGGTGTTTCTTCGCCAAAGTAGTTAATACTAAACGGAGTGTCTGCCCTGTATTCACGGATAAAGATTAAAGAGGGTAGTACGTGGAAATACTTCTTACTGTTAGTGTATTACTCTCCCTACCTCTTCCCCTCTGACTCTGTGATAAAGGCGCACTCAGATCGTGTATCTGCACGCGTGTATGTGGAGGCCAAAACAGCATCAATTGTTCTGTTCTATCCTTCTTATTCTCTCAGGACAGGGACTCCCATTGTGCCTAGAACTCAGCTTCAGGAAACCTCCTTAAACTGGAGCTAAGTTTTTAGTCCCAGAGTTACTGCTCCTCTCTAGTGGAGCTGAAGTTGCATGTTAGTATTTAACCACACCTGGTTTTTTGCATGGGTATTTGGGATTTAAACTTGGATCCTCATGCTTGTGCAGCAAGCACTTTTATCTACCATCAACTTGAGACAACCTCCAGTCTCCTGAGAAAAATGTCTCCACTGAGGGATTGCCTAGATAAAACTGGCAAATGAGCATGTCTTGACTGTTAACATTATAAGAGAGCCTAGACTACTGTAAGTGGCACTGTCTCCTGGTCAGGTGGTTCTAGGTTGTGTAAGAAGTCTAGCTAAACATGAGATGAGTGAGCCAGCAAGCACTGTTCCTTCATTGTTTCTTCTTCAAGTTCCTGCTCCAGCTTTCCTAAATGATGGACTCATCTGAAATTAATTCTCTCCTTGATACTAAGTTATTTTGTTCAAGGTATTTTAAGAAGCAAACAGGAAGGAAACTGGAAGACTGGACAAAGAGGACAGGAAGTTTTCATTGCACTTAGGAATAAAGATCATTTCTGCACGAGAAAAGTCTTGAGAGAGAAAAAGAGATGGGGGAGGGAGTCTGTGATCATTTGAAACATTAACAGGTGCTTCACAGAACAAACTGAGACAAGAATGTCAGGGAAATGGGGAGTATTGGAACAAATGTGTGGATCTGTATAACCACTAAGTGAAAGATTATCACCACATGAGACTTCATTTTAATGCTCTATTTCTCTGTATGTGTGCCTGTGTGGCATCCAAGTGCCTAGTCCAAGTCAACTCTAGTGCCTCAGGCACCATCTACCTTGTCTTTTAAGAAAAATTGGTAATTTGCCTGGTGCTTTATCTAGACCAAACCAGATGGCCAGCAAGCTCCAAAAATCTCTTCTCTGCTTTCCATTGGTAGGCTTACAGGCATGTACCACCAGAATTAACTTCTTAATGTAGTTTCTAGAGAATGAATCGAAGTCCTCATGCTTGGATGGCTAGCAGTTTACATATGAGTTATTGTTTACCCCAACAGCATTCTGTTTCTGCTCATCTACTCTGAGAGACAAGGAAACTGTTTGATCTTGAGATATCCTGAATTCTAAAATACCACGAAAAGAAACAAGGAATGGCTCATTTTGCCTTACAGTAAAAATAAGGATAGTCATCCTTTCCCTAAATACCTTTGATACGGAAAAAAAAACATATTAAGGATGAAGGCAAATGGGGAAAATATTAAATTAATTAAAAATGTCTTCATATGTGAGAGGAGAGAAGCCATATCCTCTGTCCTCCCTATGCATGCTGTAGCCTGTATTACTCCCCTACTCCTAACTTCAGAGTGAGAGAATGAGAGACATAAACTGATAGAGACAGAGTCATTCAAACAGAGAGAATAATCCTTTTGAGCTGCAAGGTGCATACCCATTTCAAATACATTATGTTACAAATTCAGATTTGTATTTTAGAAAAGCAGAAGCAGATATTTTAAGCCCCTTGTGCAATTTGCCCTAAGCAGGATGCTTCTTTCCAAAATTACTGAGTGCATTTGACCATGAGTTGACATTTTTGTGGAAGAGTCGCTTACTAGCACAATTGCTGGTTTCATCTTCGACCAAGTGTAGTGAGGTGACATCTTTGCATTGCCTCAGACATTCAGATTCATCAGTGTGCCCAAGAGACACATCATGGGTCAGTCCTGCATCATTGCTATGCTGCAAATCCCTTTTGACATTTTTTATTTTGCCCTAGTTTTTTTTTTTTTTGAGGGTTTATTAAATAGCCTAGATGGACAGGCATTGGACACTGCAATTGTCCATCCTCATATTCTTTGAAAAAATTAAGAGTTGGAATGAAATTTCAATGTGTAGAGTGCTGTTTTATAAACCTAACCACATACCTTTGGATTTTTAGAACTCATGTAGAGCAAGTGTCAGTAATCCACTCACATTGCAACCAGGATATGGAAGCTGAGACCTGAGAATTTCAGGAAGCGAGCAGGCCACTTCTTGCTATATAGAGCAACAAATAAAAAGAACTTTTATCAAATGAAATGTGTGCTGAGAACTGACCTTCAAAGTTGTCCTCTAAAGACATGCTCACTGTGATAATGCATATTATTTATTCATTCAATCAATCAATCAATTCCACCCCTTCACACAGCACTCAAGCTCCTGTCTTTGATAAAGGAGAACTCCACTTTGGTATCCATCTACCCTAGCAAATCAAGTCACTGAAGTACTAGGCCCATTCTCTCCCTATGAGTCCAGACAAGGTATCCCTGTAGGGAACAGATAACATAGTTAGGCTACAGATTTAGAAAGAGCTAAAGTTTTGGGGACCCACATGGAGACTGAACTGTGTGTTTGCTACATATATGCTGTGGGCATCAGTCCAGCCCATATATGCTCTCTGTTTGGTACCTCAGTATCTGAGAGCTCTCAGGAGTCCAAGGTATTTGATTCTGTTGGCCTCCTGTGTAGTTCCCATCCCCTTCAGGGCCTTCAATCCTACCCCAATTATTTCATAAGAATACTTGCTCTCCATTCAATATTTGGCATCTGTTTCAGCCAGCTGCTAGAAAGAGACTCTCAAAAAGATTTATGCTAAGTGCCTATCTGCAAACATAACACAGCATCATTAATAGTATCAGATTGGTGCTTGACCATAGGATGGGTCTCAAGTTGGGCCAGTTATTGCTTGGCCATCCCTTCAGTCCCAGCTCCTTGTTTGTTCCTGCATTTCTTTTAGAAAGGACACATTTTTCGGTCAAAACATTTGTGAGTGTATTACTGTAATTGTTGCTTCACTGGGGATCCTTCCTGGCTACAGGAGATGGCCTCTTGATGTTCCATGTCCCTACTGTTAGGCATATCAACTAATGTCACACCTCCTCAGAGCTTCCCCATCCCAGGACTCTGGGACATCCTAGAGGTTACCCTTATCCATATCCCACCCCAGCAGCTACAGATTTCACTTCATTTTCTTGGCCTTCTGAGCCTTTCTTCTGTTTTTCCACACACCTGTTTGTAGCTACCAGCAGCCACAGAAAACTGGGTTCCTGAAAGGAAAGCTAAGGATGGATAGGAATGACAGATGAGAGAAGAATGAGACCAAGACAAAGTTCTTTGATCAAGGCCCAATGTTTAATTCTTAAGTTTGAATTTAAAGGGGGAAAACTCATCCTCCACTTTGCCAGAATCTCATCAGCAAGACAAGCTCAGCAGCCCAGCAGGTAGTGGTTTCTTGCAGGAAGCTGCAGATGTGGAAGTACATTAGACTTCACCTAGGTAGGAAGACTCCACCCTAGGTGGGCTAGCTGACTATGGCAAAACAAGGTCTTACTTAGCCTGCTCAAGGCTTAGGTACGAGTACAGTTTCTCCCGTTTTATTTATTAAAAATTAACTGTACTGGGGCTTAAGGTTTACTTATGCTCCATGGTTCTGCCTGGGAATTATGGTGGCTGGTGACTGTGCCTGGCTTGGGTCTATACTCTCTTACCCATCCCAGAGTACATGCACAACTTGCTTGTGTGTATTTACCTTTTAGTGTTTATTATGAACAATCATGGCCTCTGTCTTAGGTTGATAAGAGTCATAGAACATCCGTGGCCCATCTTTGACTGCCAGCCCTCATAGCACATCATTTCCCCATTCAGACCAAAACCACAATATGCACTCAATGCATTTCTTCATAGTGATGAATAACTCCCATGGTAAATGACTGAGCTTGCCAAAGACAATCATATGTGAAAGCACCAATCTGCTTAAAATACAATGTCAAAAGTTAAAAGCAAACACTATTAAGGTAATCTTTAGGGTATTTCCCAAGCATTTAATTAAGTTGTAAATTAGCAACAATCAGGCTTGGCCTCCCGGTGTCGGGGAGGTGGCTTTGAGAATTAACAGAAAACTGTTACTTCCCTGGTAAGAGTAGAAACTACATTCTAAGTTCTAAGTCAGGTTTCACAGTTTCCATGTTCTCTGCCCCACAAGGTCTAAAAGCTTTAAGCAAGGCAGCTTGTCCAATCTGGGACATAGCAAGCAAAGGTGGGTCAAGAACATATGTCAAGTACAGGATTCCTGACACCATGGTCAGGGCACTCAGCAAGCTCACAGGTCAGCATCATCCTTTGTTTCATAATCAACATGTCACACCAGTCACTCTGGCACCTAGCTTACTCCTGCAATATTCTGCAGAAAAACACAAACATGTCCTCTTCCCCATATTAAATACCTGATCAGGATTATGCCATATGCCAGTAAGTGGATCCATCCATTTCACCTAAGCATAAGAATGCCTAGTTGTAGGGTGCCATGGCTGTTCAGCAAAGAGTTCCTTGGCATTCAAATTTTAAAACTTTAAAAATATAGGGCATGATTTAAATAATGTGTACAGGGATATAATCCCCCCTTTTTGTTTTTTTTTTTAAGAATATATTGTTTTAAAGTTCCACAATATCTTGTCCCTGAGAACTGTAAGAATTCTCAGTAATATGGGTAACATTAAATTGTTGACAAAACATCTCAAATGCTTGTCTATAATAGTTCCATTATCTGTTTTAATCTCATTTGGAACACAAGCATAGAGAAATAATGCAGAAAATGACTAATTACATTTTTTAGTTGCTTCTCCTGCTAAAGCAGTTGCAACTAGAGAGCCTGAAAAGGTGTCAGTAGTCACATGTACATATTTTATATTTCTAAAATCAGAAATATGAGTATCCATTGGTAATAATTGATTAAGTATAAGTCTTTGTTAATTATGTACCATTATGTGGTACAGGTAGAAACTGAGGACAAGTCTTTACAATTTGACAGACATATTTTCTAAAAATTCCAAATTATTATCTCAAGTATTACTATTTTGATGATGTGAAGAATGAGATTATATGGCTAATTGTTCTTGTGTAAGGTCTATAATCTTCCTGGGATACAAATCTACTCTGGCATTGCCTTAAGGGGTCTTTCCCAGGCAGTCCAGGATGGATGATTTCTTAAATATCCAAAGACATTTAAAGGAACAGTACTTTTTCTTAACTTGAGTTGTATATGCATAAACAATTGCAAAATTCGATAGTTAGAAGTATCTAAAAACAGAATAATTTAAAGCAATTGTAAGCCCTGAGTTCCATATATATATATATATATATATATATATATATATATATATATATATATATACTATCAGGATACAAATTAAAAGTTTGGTTTTAACACTTTAAAAGCAGTGATGACAACATGTAGTTAAATGGTTTTTGTTGAAGTAGAGGAAAACTCATGAGAATAAACATGTGATCCAATCATATATTTCTCTCACATAGAAGGGCTGTTTATAAATGCAGTAGATGTATTCTTTATAGGATGCATGCAAAAATTTACAGGAAATAAAATTTGCATGCAAGCAAATTTTAACAACTTATTTTTGGATAATAATGATCAATTTTGCCTAAAAAGTTTGCTATGTAATAAACCAAATATTAGTATTCTGCAATAACCAATTTAATTGCTGTTTGAAACAAGGAACAGATGTCTCATCAAGTTTTTAAGACATTCTTTCCAAAATACTTTGATGATTTGATCCTACAGTTCTTTATTAACACCACAACAACTTCATAATAGGATGTTAAAACTTTACTTGGAGATGAGGAAAGATGAATCCACATTAATATTCCCTTTGCCAAAGAATTGCTGTGGGCACATAACATAAACAGCCAGCAATTGATTATAGTAGCTTTCTCTACTATCTGCAAAATGATTCATCCTTCATCAGTTAATTTGTATCCCCCTTGAGATTATCAAAAAAAGGTTTAAGTCCTCCTGTGGGGAGCTTAAGGTGAGGTCTTAGCCAGCTAACATCTCCTAGAAGCTTTTGACAATAATTTGAAGTAAGTGAATCATCTTTTCTTTCTCGAATTTTCTGTACCAAATTTTTCTAGGATATAACTGAGGCCCCAAATATTGAAAAAGATGTTGTCTCTGAATCTAAAGCTTGTTATATAAAAGCAAAGGTTTGTAGTAAATTTCCCTTCAGAAGGATTAGCTAATAAAATACTCTCCATATAATAAACAATATACACTGAAAGATTCAAAGTCCCAGCTACTTTTATTAAAGCTGAGACAAAAAATTTATATATTGTAAGGGTATTAGCCATTTCTAGACACAAAACTTTCCAAATGATTACAATATCACTAGAAGCAAACCCTTTGCAATTATTAGGATACAAAGGAAAAACACAGACTTCCAAATCCATAATAATTCTATATGGAGTAAGCATGCCAGATTGTAATGCCTCTACAAGTTACACAGCCTCATTGCACTTTCATAAATCTGAAGTTTGAACTTTATTTTGAACAACACCTGGATAGATCTGTAATAATGCTGTTTTGTCTTAAAAGTAATTCCCCAGAGGAAAGGAGAGGCAAGGAGAAGCTAGGCCTAAAATCCTTCCATAGACAGGGTCCACACAAACCTCACCGAGGCCACTCTTCACTTTGCATTAACTCAAAAGTAAATATTTCTTAATCTGAGCCTATCCACAAACTCATTGAAACAGTTCATCAGTAGCCTGTTTGATTCCAAATAAATTCTTACTGAGATCTCCTTTCCAATCTTGGGGGGATAAATTTTGCTTCTACCACTGTATCCAATAAAGCTTTTGTAAAAGGGGAAGCAGGCCGATAGTGGTCACAGTTATTTTTAACTTCTATTACTCTTGCAATCACCCTAATTATAAAATATGTGTGAGTTCAGAATCCTAAGCTTGCGATCAAATTGCAAACTGCAGCCAATGAAACACTGGCAATTTTACCCATAATTTTTAAGTTTCTTTTGCAGTATTAGAGCATAATCATAACTTTTGGAAAGCAAAATCCAATTTTAAACCATCCATCCTCTTTAAAATTTAATATTAAAAGCATCACTTTTACATTACAAAGTTTGGCTGCTAATTCTTATATATGAATGCATGAGAGTGTAATTTTTAATGCTTCACTAAGGAGACATTATTTTAAATCTTATCCCTTATAAGTCTAGTTTCTAGGATAAGAATTACATAAAATACTATCCCAATTTAGAAGTATCTTAGAGGCTTGGTTTCCTGAGCTGGTTCATGCCACATGTCGTTGTTTAAAATTACTCCAACCCTGAGTTACCATTTTTAAGCTATCTCCCTTGTTACCAATGTTATACCTTTTTAATCATACCAAATAACTTATAAGCCAATACTCTATGTCCAAGATATACAGAACATATTTATTCCCTTAAGACCAGTCAGAAACCAAATGAAGTGGCTACATGAATCTTATAAATTTAGACCAATCAAAGAATTTTTACTTTTTCTAGGTATAATTTCAATAGAAAAAGCACTTTGTCATTTACTGAACCCAATACTCCCATTTACAGAGATTTTTCTAGGAAAAAACAACTATCAGCTTATTTGTCTGAGAACTAAAGAAGCTGCTGACCCCTTTTAAGAGCATCTTTTCAGCAGAGCTTCTGCTGTGCTTGACTACTTGCTAAGGGTGCAGGGCAACTTAAATCAGCCTCCACTGTGCAAACTGAGACTGAATCAAAAGATGGATAGCCAGCAGATAAAGTTTTAACCATTTTTTTCTTTTCAACATGAAACATAGAACAATCATTCAGATAATGAAGACAAAGAGACACAAATTGACACATGGACAGATTGGTGCACCAAGGATATACAATGCTGAGAGGGAAGGAAACTTGATGTAACCAGAACTAATAAAGTCTCCTGTAGGGGCCAGAGAGGAAGCAGGACATCTCCCAATTTCCTTGTGTCCCAAGGAGAGCTCCAAAAGCCATTTCCTTCTTTCTTGATCTCTTTCTCTCATGTCATTTATATATCTAGGATCTTCCCTTTTTTGTTGTTGTTGTTGTTTTTAACTCTTTTTTATTTTATTTTATTTTATTTTTTTTATTTTATTTTATTTTATTTTATTATATTTTAAGCCCTACTCCTCGCACCTGATTCAGTTCTTGACTGTAGACAATTGCCTATATGGAATTTTCCAGTCCCATTTTCCACTGTCAACCCCTAAGTGGGATCAGTGTTAGGTCAATTTAGCTTGTATCCTTTTGTACCTACAACAACAGTTTCAAAAGAATAAAATTTAAAACCCACAATTCTGCATGTTGCTCACCATGCAGGATACCATCTTCTTCAGTTTTCTTTTTTTAAACAAATTTTTATTAGATATTTTCTTCATTTACATTTCAAATGCTATCCTGCAAGGCCCCTATAACCTTCCTGTGCCCTGCTCTCCAACCCACCCACTCCTGCTTCCTGGCCCTGGCATTCCCCTGTACTGGGGCATATAATCTTTGCAAGACCAAGGGCCTGTCCTCCCAATGATGGCTGACTAGGCCATCTTCTGCTACATATGCAGCTTGAGACATGAGCTCAAGATACAATTGCAAAACACATGAAACTCAAGAAGAAGGAAGACCAAAGTGTGGATACTTCCTCCCTCCTTAGAATAGGGGAACAAAATACCCATGGAAGGAGTTACAGAGACAAAGTTTGGAGCAGAGATGGAAGGATGGACCATCCAGAGACTGCCCCACCTGGGGATCCATACCATAATCAACCACCAAATGCAGACACTATTGCATATGCCAGCAAGAATTTGCTGACAGGACCCTGATATAGCTGTCTCTTGTGAGGCTATGCCAGTGCCTGGCAAAAACAGAAGTGGATGCTCACAGTCCTTTATTGGATGGAACACATAGCCCCCAATGGAGGAGCTAGAGAAAGTACCCAAGGAGCTGAAGGGGTCTGTAACCCTATAGGAGGAAGAGCAATATGAACCAACCAGTACCCCCTCAGCTCGTGTCTCTTTTTCAGTTTTCTGTGGAACTCCACCAAGGCAGTGTCCCTCAGTCAGTCTCTCCATATTCAGGCCCCTTGTTAGGTTGCCATCTGTAGTGGCCAGCAGCCACTGAGTAGTCAAGCTCAGCTACTTAGCAGGTAGTGGCTTCTTGCAGGAAGCTACAGATGTGGCAGGACAATAGACTTCACCCTAGGTGGCAAAATAAGGTCTGACTTAGCCCACTCAAGGCTGGGGGAAGGGCACACCTGTTCATGCCCTCCAATTATCCTTCTTGTCCCCTGTCTCACTGAATTCCTTCCCTTTGCCTCTTCTGACTATTTTGTTACCATTTCTAAGTGAGATCAAACATACATCATTTTTACTGATGTATATTTCTTGTATGGAACAGAAGGATGGGTGCTGTTTTCACATTTACTCTGTTAGCCTGTATCTTCTTCTGTGGGAATTGTGTCCATTGATGTTGACAGATATTAATGAAGAATGGTTGTTAATTCCTATTTTAATTCAATGTTGGCTCTCTCTCTCTCTCTCTCTCTCTCTCTCTCTCTCTCTCTCTGTGTGTGTGTGTGTGTGTGTGTGTGTGTATGAGTTTGTGTGTTTGTGTGTGTGTAGGAGGAGGCTGGCCCATGGCCTACATGAACCGGGTATTTCTGGAAGGCAAGCTGGGGCTGAAAGAGACTAGACTTCGAGAGAAAATAATGAGGCCAAGATAAGTTTTCTCTGATCAAGGCCCGAGAGTTTACTAAGAGACTGTGCTTAAAAGGGGGAAGGCCCATTCCCACCCTCCCAAGTCCATGTGTACTCTTTGGTTGATAGTTTAGTCCCAGGGAGCTCTAGGGGTACTGGTTGGTTCATCTTGTTGTTCCTCTTAAGGTGCTGGAAGGTCCTTCAGCTCCTTGGGTCCTTTCTCTTACTCCTCCATTGGGGACCTTGAGCTCAGTCCAATTGTTGGCTGAGACTGTCTACCTCTACATTTGTCAGGCACTGGAAAAGCCTCTCAGGAGACAATTATTTCAGGATCCTGCCAGCAAGTACTTATTGGCATCCACAATAGTGTCTGGGTTTGGTGACTATGGGATATATCTCCAGGTGGGGAAGTTTCTGGACAGTCATTCCTTCAGTCTCTATTCCACCCTTTGTCTCTGAATCTTCTCCCATGGATATTTTGTTCCCCCTTTGAAGAAGGACGGAAGAATCCATATTTTGGGTTTTCTACTTCTTGAGCTTCATTGGTCTGTGAGTTGTACCTTGGGTATCCTGAGCTTCTGGGCTAATCTCCACTTATCAGTGAGTGTATACCATGTGTCTTCTTTTGTGGTTGGGTTACCTCCCTCAGGATGATATTTTCTAGTTCTATCCATTTGCCTAAGCATTTCATGAATTCATTGTTTTTAATAGCTGAGTAGTATTCTGCTATGTAAATGTATCACATTTTCTGTATCCACTCCTCTGTTGAGGGACATCTGGGTTCTTTCCAGCTTCTTTATAAATAAGGGTGCTATGAACATAGTGAAGCATGTGTCCTTACTACATGTTGAAACATCTTCTGGGTATATTCCTAGGAGTGATACAGTTGGGAACAATCTTTACCAATCCTTCATCCAATAGAGGACTAATATCCAAAATACCAATAATATACAAATAACTCAATAAGTTAGACTCTAGAGAACCAAACAACCCTATTAAAAATGGGGTACAGAGCTAAGCAAATACCAAATGTTTGAGAAACACCTAAAGGAACATTCAACAGTCTTAGTCATCGGGGAAATGGAAATCAAAACAGTCCTGAGATTCCACCTCATACCACTCAGAATGGCCAAGATCAAAAACTCAATCTGACAGCAGAAGGATTTGGAGAAAGAGGCATGCTCCTCCACTGCTAGTGGGATTGCAAGCTTGGATAACCACTCTGAAAATCAGTTTGTCAGTTCCTCAGAAGAGTGGACATATTACTACTAGAGACAATTTCTTTTCTTTTCTTTCTTTTTTTATTATGTATTTTCCTCAATTACATTTCCCAGATGTCTAAACTACCCTTTCAAAATTCAAGACAGTCCTCCATATTCCACATTTCTTTCAGAATTCTTATGTTCTAAGCTTCTGTAACAATAGCCTGTCAAGCTTTGAGCACTCACTGGCTTTTCCAGCTCAATGTTACAAATAATTCCCTCTCTAAAAACAATATGGTCCAGTCTCTCACAGTAGTATTCCATGCTCTTGTATCAGTTTTTGTTACAGTTTACTTTCTGTTTCTATTTAAACACTGCAGACTTTAATTTAATTTTTAAATGCTTCTTGGGGAGGAAAAAGTGTATTTTACTGTATACTTTCAGAACACTGTTCATCATTGATGAAAGTCGGGGTGGGAATTCACAGAAGAGTCTAAAGCAGAAGACATGGACAAATGCTACTTATGGCTTGCTTTCAGGCCCATATTTAGCCACCTTCCTTTAAAATAATCTTTTTTTTGGAATTAGTATTCAAATTTAGTTTGAATTAATATACTACTGTATGCTTGTGTGTCCACATGTTGGAATGACAATGTGTTCATGGATTCCTATAGAGGCCAGCGATAAGATCTACTGGAAAAGTCTTGTCCTCTGATAGTCCTGAGCATTCTTTCCTGATGAGCTATCTCTCCAGCTCCAGTTCCAGCTTTTTTTTTTTTTTTTTTTTTTTTTTTTTTTTTTTTTTGTACACCCAGGCCAACCTTCCTAGAAATGATACCACCCTCTACAAGCTCATCATTTTTTTAAATCACTTAGTGTCCTGGGTTAGTTTTTTGTCAACTTGACAGGAGTTATCTTGGAAGAGGAGTTTACTTGAGGGAATGCCTCTATCATATTTTCTGAGGCAAGTCTGTAAAGCATTTTCTTGATTGTTCATTGAGTTAAGAGGGCCCAACACACTGGGGGCAATGCCACCCCTGGGAAGGTGGTCCAGGGTACTATAAGAAAAGAGACTGAGCAAGCCATGAGGAGTAAGGCAGTAAGCAGTTTTACTGCATGGCCTCTGCTTCAGTTTCTGCTTTCAGATTCCTGCCTTCAGTTCCTGGCCTAGCTTCTCTCCATGATGGATTTATGAACTGAGAGCTGAAATAAACTTTTTCCTCTCCGTGTTGCTTTTGGTCATTGCATTTTATCACAGTAATAGAGTAAATAACTAAGACAGCAATCAAGAAAATGTCTCACAGATGTGTGCAGCAGCCAATCTGATAAAGACAGTTCTTTACCTGGGTTCTCTATGGTCACTTACAATCAAGATTTGCCATGACAAGTATTCTGCATCATTGTTTTTTTTTTTTTTGTTTATTTTTTTTAATTTTAATTTGTTTCTAATTTGTTTGTTTCTTTCTGTGTGTGAATGTGCACATACATATGTGCTTCTGCACCCTTGTGTCAGTCCACAACCTCAATGCTATCCCTCAGGTTCTGTTTTAGTTTTTGACACAGGGTTTCTCACTGTCCTGGAACTCACCAAGTAGATTAGATTAACCAGAATAAAAGCTCGCTCCTCCAAACCCCTTATTTCTACCTCTCCATCCCTGGTATTACAAGTATATGCCCTTATGTTTAGCATTTTGTTTTGTTTACATCAGTTTTGGGTATTGAACTAAAGTCAATGTGCTCACAGGGCAAACTCTTTACTCAGAAAGCTGACTTCTTATCCCTAATATCTCTTTCTTTTGCACATGATTTTTAACTTATTCATTTACTTTATTCTTTAATATACTAAGCACTAGGTTATGAGCAATTATCAAAAAATACCTGTTGGGGAATAAAACTCAATATTAATAAGAGTGCAGATTTAGAATATGTAAAGTAGAAGACTGATTTAATAGAAAATTACATGAGAAAAAAAAAAAACAAAAGTACTGGCCTCACTTGCAGTGCCTCATCTGGCACTAGGAGTTAATTAACAATCACAGCTTTCTTGGAAGCCAATGAGCAAAGATTGCCTAGAAACCAGTCTTTCATAACAAAAGGACAAACCCCAGAAAACCAAAGCTATCCACTATGTAAATGATAAATGCCCATAATTGCAGCCCAGAGATTGCTCAGTAGATGAAAGCATTCACTGTGTCAGCATAAGAATCAGAGTTTGGATATCTAGCACCCCTGTAAAAACCCAGGCATGGCTTTCTATGTCTGTAATGAAGCTATGGGGAGCAGAGCCAGGCAGATCCCAGGAGCTTGTAGACCAGACAGACAGACAGCTAAAATCACTTTTTTTTTTTTTTTTACATTCAGTTAATGAAAGGTAGAGACCCAATGTCCTCTGGCCTCTGCATGAAGACCTGTGCATCTATAAATTTACTTCCTTACATTCATCTGAACATGCACACATACACACATGCTCACACAATTTCAGTACCAAAACCTGTGAGCATGAATCTGAAACTATTCTCCAGTTTTCTAAATAGTCATTTATATCATTCAGAGTGGGTATTATCCTTCTATGTTTCCTCAGGCTTAATTCTATTTGTTTTTATTAGGTATTTTCCTCATTTACATTTTCAATGCTATCCCAAAGGTCCCCCATACCCACCCCCCCAATCCCCTACCCACCCACTCCCCCTTTTTGGCCCTGGCGTTCCCCTGTACTGGGGCATATAAAGTTTGCAAGTCCAATGGGCCTCTCTTTGCAGTGATGGCCGACTTAAAATTGAGTAGAAATGATTCTTTTAAATGCTCTTGAAATAATATACAACCACGGGTACCTGAGTCCGTGTATAATGTTAAGATACACATTTCTCACTAAACACCTGAAGGAACGATAAAGGATTCTTTATTGATTCTTGTCCTAGTGGCTAAGACATTGTGAATATTCTGTAAATGTGTGCTGACTGAACACTGCAGCTTTTATCAGTTTAAAACTCAATTAAATTAGAGTTGCTTTATTTTTATAAATCAGCTTTTTTCTAACATTTTTAATAGGCCCTACATAATAGACCACATTGATTTTAGTAAACTGTGCATTGACTAAGGAAAAGTGTCAGTTTTCTGCCATGAACAAATCTCCCATAGTCATTAAAGTGTATTATAGTTTTATGAAATCAAGTCATTCATGTTGAAAGTAGCTTTTATTTGACCTTCATGTAATTCTGGAGTGTATCAAGTAAAGACTTAGTGCCAAATCACTTTAATCTAAAGCATTCTTTGGAATTTTAAACTTAAAAAAAAATCCCTCCAAATATTGCCTATGTGTATTTCTGAAGGTTTTACACCAAAGCATAGCCAAGCCATGTCAGTCACATCACCCTACATTTTCATTTGGGTATGAAAAAGACAAGTGTTTCAAGCAGCTTCTCCCTCGTGTAAATTCTTGTCTGCACATTACATCCTGAAAGCAAAATCACAAAGGCTAAGAGACTCTCTCCGATACCCTCCTCTTCTAGAAGTTTTCTTTCTCTGTCTACATTATCTTTTGTTTCAAGGTGTCAAATTTTCTTCCCCTCTTTTCTACCCTTGCATTCAGTGTGTGTGTGTGTGTGTGTGTGTGTGTGTGTGTGTGTGTGTGTGTGTGTGTGCATTTTTCAGGCATATACGCTATGTGGAGGCCAAAAGATAACTTAAGGTGTAGGTCTTCACCTTCCATCATGTTTGTGATACTGTGTATGTCAAGCAAGTCAGTCCATGAGATTCTAGGCTTTCGCTTGCCTCATCTTCCTATTTCAAAATAGGAGCAACAAATCTGGCTTTACTTGTGTTCTCAGAAATCCAAACTCAGGACTCCACCGTATATGGCAAAGACTTTTCCCACTTACCTATCTTCCCAGGCCTTCATCTTGTTTGTCAAATGTGATACTATTCTTATAAAGAAATCTGCCCATTTCTAATGGCAGACAAAGTTCATGTACCCCGCTCATCCAAGAGATTTTATATTCTAATAGAGGAAAATGTTTGGCTCTTCAACATCAACAACTTCATTTTGAAAGGTATACATGTGAATGTACACCCTTCAGGCAGAGTTCACCTGAAACTAAAAGAAGAAGTTAATGATCTCTGGTCTTCTGCTGGTTAGCCAGCAGGACCCAGCCCTGCCTCCTGCCACCACAGTGTTTCTGACAGCAGCAAGTGTTATGCCTGCAGACCTGCCTCAAAGAGTAACTATACTCAAAGCATAATATATTTAACTATATAGTTTGGATGGGCTGTTTGTGTTTAATTTTGTGAATATTGCTTTCTGACATGGCTGACCTTGTAAAGCATTTCAGACTAAAGAGATACAGGTATTACTATCCATCCAGGTACAATTCAAGTCCCTTCCAATTCTCTTATTTAACATATGAGCTGATCATTAACTTAAAATGATAATATGCCTAATGCAGTTATATGTTTCAATGCATATGGCCACTATTAATTTAATTTGCCAAATTAAGCTGATATGACTATATTTTATCCCAAAGTTTAAAAATATAATATCATGGTTTTGGTCTCATTGGGTGGCTATTTTCCTCTAAAATGAAACTTTTCTTCTTTTCTGGAGGGAGGAGGGACAGTCTGAAAATTTGAAAATCTAATGAAACTTAAGACACTGGGAAGCTCAGAAAGTTACCAGAATAATAGGGTCCTTCCCTGAGGTTTTACAAAGAGTAAACAGTTACGGAGAGAGAAGATTCTTCAGTGGAGATGTTAAAAAGTTGTGCAAGAACTCCAAAGATGTGGCCCTCCAGGTCCATCCATTTTCCTAGCAATTTCATAAATTCATTGTTTTTAATAGCTGAGTAGTACTCCATTGTGTAAATGTACCACATTTTCTGTATCCATTCCTCTGTTGAGGGGCATCTGGGTTCTTTCCAGCTTCTGGCTATTATAAATAAGGCTGCTATGAACATAGTGGAGCATGTGTCCTTCTTACCGGTTAGAACATCTTCTGGGTATATGACAAGGAAAGGGATTGCTGGATCCTCCTTTAGTACTATGTCCAATTTTCTGAGGAACCGCCAACTGATTTCCAGAGTGTTGTACAAGCCTGCAATCCTTGGCACTGGCGTTCCCCTGTGCTGAGGCATTTATGAGCAGTTATCCATGGTGGCAAAATGTTTTGGTGATACATGACGGTGGCTCAGGTGTTTTATGTGTGTGGGAAAGACACTAGTGACTGTAGTTTTGCTAGCAATAGTGAAACTACTTTGAAAGTAAAATTGGTTAAAAGAACAAATCATAGTATTCTACCATATGTACATTGTTTGACTATGATCATTAGTGCATGTGCTTAGAGCTTTGCTCTCTTTCTCATCCACACACCCACTCCACATCTTCACAAGGAATGAGCACAACAAAATTTATAAGATCATGTGGGTAGAGTTATTACATATAATTTCTCAAAGAAATGGAAAAATCATGAGGTTTGAACCAAAGTATACTGTATTCTTTTGTTTGTTTGTTTTTGTTTTTTGGTTTTTTTTTTTTGGTTTTTTAATTAGGTATTTATTTCATTTACATTTCCAATGCTATCCCAAAAGTCCCCCACCCGCTCCCCACCCACCCACCCCCACTTCTTGGCACTGGCGTTCCCCTGTGCTGAGGCAGATAGAGTTTGCAGTACCAATGGGCCTCTCTTTCCAGTGATGGCAGACTAGGTCATCTTCTGATACATATGCAGCCAGAGACAGGAGCTCTGGTGGGGTGCGGGGGGGACTGGGTAGTTTATATTGTTGTTCCACCTATAAGGTTGCAGATCCCTTTAGCTCCTTGGTTACTTTCTCTAGCTCCTCCATTGGGGGCCCTGTGATCCATCCAGTAGCTGACTATGAGCATCCACTTCTGTGTTTGCTAGGCTCTGGCATAGTCTCAAAAGAGACAGCAATATCTGGGTCCTTTCAGCAAAATCTTGCTAGTGTATGCAGTGGTGTCAGCATTTGGAGGCTGACTATGGGATGGATCCCCAGATATGGCAGTCTCTAGATGGTCCATCCTTTCGTCTCAGCTCCAAACTCCGTCTCTGTAACTCCTTCCATGGGTGTTTTATTCCCAATTCTAAGAAGAGGCAAAGTGTCCACACTTTGGTCTTTGTTCTTCTTGAGTTTCATGCATTTAGCAAGTTGTATCTTTTATATTGGGTATTTTAAGTTTCTGGGCTAATATCCACTTATCAGTGAGTACATATTGTGTGAGTTCTTTTGTGGTTGGGTTACCTCACTCAGGATGATGCCCTCCAGGTCCATCCATTTGCCTAGCAATTTCATAAATTCATTGTTTTTAATAGCTGAGTAGTACTCCATTGTGTAAATGTACCACATTTTCTGTATCCATTCCTCTTTTGAGGGGCATCTGGGTTCTTTCCAGCTTCTGGCTATTATAAATAAGGCTGCTATGAACATAGTGGAGCATGTGTCCTTCTTACCGGTTAGAACATCTTCTGGGTATATGACAAGGAAAGGGATTGCTGGATCCTCCTTTAGTACTATGTCCAATTTTCTGAGGAACCGCCAGTCTGATTTCCAGAGTGTTGTACAAGCCTGCAATCCCACCAACAATGGAGGAGTGTTCCTCTTTCTCCACATCCTCGCCAGCATCTGCTGTCACCTGAATTTTTGATCTTAGCCATTCTGACTGGTGTGAGGTGGAATCTCAGGGTTGTTTTGATTTGCATTTTCCTGATGATTAAGGATGTTGAACATTTTTTCAGGTGCTTCTCAGCCATTCAGTATTCCTCAGGTGAGAATTCTTTGTTTAGCTCTGAGTCCCATTTTTTAATGGGGTTATTTGATTTTTCTGAAGTCCACCTTGAGTTCTTTATATATATTGGATATTAGTCCCCTATCTGATTTGGGATAGGTAAAGATCTTTTCCCAATCTGTTGGTGGCCTTTTTGTTTGATTGATGGTGTCTTTTGCCTTGCAGAAGCTTTGCAATTTTATGAGGTCCCATTTGTTGATCCTTGATCTTACAGCACAAGCCATTGCTGTTCTATTCAGGTATTTTTCCCCTGTACCCATATCTTCGAGGCTTTTCCCTACTTTCTCCTCTATAAGTTTCAGTGTCTCTGGTTTTATGGGGCCTTAATCCACTTAGATTTGACCTTAGTACAAGGAGATAGGAATGGATCAATTTGCATTCTTCTACATGATAACTGCCAGTTATGCCAGCACCATTTGTTGAAAATGCTGTCTTTTTTCCACTGGATTGTTTTTGCTCCCTTGTCAAAGATCAAGTAAGCATAGATGTGTGGGTTCAATTCTGGGTCTTCAATTCTATTCCATTGGTCTACTTCTCTGTCGATATACCAGTACCATGCCGTTTTTTTTTTTTTTTTTTTTGTTTTTTTTTGTTTTTTTTTTTTTATCACAGTTGCTCTGTAGTAAAGCTTTAGGTCAGGCATGGTGATTCCAACAGAGGTTCTTTTATCCTTGAGAAGAGTTTTTGCTATCCTAGGTTTTTTGTTATTCCAGATGAATTTGCAGATTGCTCTTTCTAATTTGTTGAAGAATTGAGTTGGAATTTTGATGGGGATTGCATTGAATCTGTAGATTGCTTTTGGCAAGATAGCCATTTTTACTATATAGATCTTGCCAATCCATGAGCATGGGAGATCTTTCCATCTTCTGAGATTTCTTTAATTTCTTTCTTCAGAGACTTGAAGTTCTTATCATACAGATCTTTGACTTCCTTAGTTAGAGTCACACCAAGGTATTTTATATTATTTGTGATTATTGAGAAGGGTGCTGTTTCCCTAATTTCCTTCTCAGCCTGTTTATCCTTTGTGTACAGAAATGTCATTGACTTGTTTGAGTTAATTTTATATCCAGCTACTTCATTGAATCTGTTTATCAAGCTTAGTTCTCTGGTGGAATTTTTAGAGTCACTTATATATACTATCATATCATCTGCAAAAAGTGATATTTTGACTTTATCTTTTCCAATTTGTATCCCCTTGATCTCCTTTTGTTTTCTAATTGCTCTGGCTAGGACTTCAAGTACAATGTTGAATAGGCAGGGTGAGAGTGGACAGCCTTGTCTAGTCCCTGATTTTAGTGGGATTGCTTCCAGCTTCTCACCATTTACTTTCATGTTGGCTATTGATTTGCTGTAGATTGCTTTTATCATGTTTAGGTATGGGCCTTGAATTCCTGATTTTTCGAAAACTTTTATCATGAATGGGTGTTGGATCTTGTCAAATGCTTTTTCTGCATCTAAAGAGATGATCATGTGGTTTTTGTCTTTGAGTTTGTTTATATAATGGATTAAGTTGATGGTTTTCCGTATATTGAACCATCCCTGCATCCCGGGAATTAAACCTACTTGGTCAGGATGGATGATTGTTTTGATGTGTTCTTGGATTTGGTTAGTGAGAATGTTATTGAGGATTTTTGCATTGGTATTCATAAGGGAAATTGGTCTGAAATTCTCTATCTTTTTTGGGTCTTTTTGTGGTTTAGGTATCAGAGTAATTGTGGCTTCATAGAATGAGTTGAGTTGAGTACCTTCTGCTTCTATTTTGTGGAATAGTTTGTGAAGAACTGAGATTAGATCTTTGAAGGTCTGATACAACTCTGCACTAAACCCATGTGGTACTGGGCTTTTTTTGGTTGGGAGACTATTAATGACTGCTTCTATTTCTTTAGGGGCTATAAGACTGTTTACATCATTAACCTGATCTTGATTTCAGTTTGGTTCCTGGTATCTGTCTAGAAACTTGTCCATTTCATCCAGGTTCTCCAGTTTTGTTGAGTATAGCCTTTTGTAGAAGGATCTGATGGTGTTTTGGATTTCTTCAGGACCTGTATACTGTATTCTTAAATGAAATTCTGAAGAAGTTAATAATTAAATCCATCCAGTTAGTCAATAGAATAAGTTTGAAAATGAAGAAAAAAAAAACAGTTTTGTTCTGTTGACTTTTGGTACAGTTGCCACAAAAATTCTGGTGTACATTCAGAGCAAATGGTTTGGGGAGAAGTGCATGTCAACAGAAGAGTTGAGTTTGATCTGTATGTTATATGTTGTAAGCATCCACTTAAAACTGATGAACACTGAAATATAAGACCTGACTGTGAAACTATGAAAAAAGGAAATATTTTTTTTGTAACATCATTCTGGCTAATGCCTTTTATATATAACTACAAGAAAAAAGAAGCAAATTGAGCAACTTTATTAAACCCTTTGCAGAGTCATGACAGCCCATGCAGTAGAAGAACTCCTCTTAAGGCATGCATAAGGTCTTCATAGCCAAGATATGTAATAAATTCAATTGAACTGCAAGAAGTCAATACATCAGCTGAAAAGTTGCCAAATGATCTGGGAAAATAAATAAAAAATACTATTGTTAACTCTTGGGGAAATTCTAACAAAACCTTATAAGGAGGAGGTAGAAAGATGGCTTAGAGGTTAAGAATATTTGCTGCACTTCCAGACATCTTGAGTTAAATTCCCATCATGCAAGTTGGGCAGTTTATAACTGTCTGAATCTCCAGGTCCAGGGAATCGAATGTCACCTTCTGACCTTTGTGTTTACTCATACTAACATATACATGGCATAACTCACACAGACAAGCAGACATGTACATGTACAAATAAATAAAAATAATTTCTTAAAAAGAAAATCATAATGAGTTATCAGCTTGAACCAAGTGGAATGACAATTATCAAGATGAAAGACAACCAATGAAGTAGTTACAGATTAAAAGAAACACTTGTTATTGGCACAATGATAAATTAGTACTACAGTTCAGAAAAAGAATATAAATTCATGAGAAAACTAAAAACTAGGCTAGTGATATAGCTCAAAAAGGAAGACTTGCCATTCTATCACCTGTACAAGCAAAATAAAATTAATTAATTAATTAAAAATAAAAGTAATATAATAATAGAGGGTGAGGGTGGATTGTGGTGGGAAGATAGAGGTAGACACAGAAAGATCATTTTTGAACCAATAATCATAGGAAATGAACTCTGTTGATGAAAGGGGGAACTGTCCTCCCATGCTCCTTGTAGCATTTGCCACAATAATCTGAATGTGAGGAAACCTAAATATCTACCAAAAAATGTGGCATTTATGCATGACTGAATGCTGTTCAGTCTTACAAAATGGGTCATCATAGTATTTGTTGCCATGCTGGAGCTATGTTAAGTGAAATAAGATAGGTACAAAATACCCAAGGCACATCATCTTCCTCACACATGGAAGCTAGCAATTTGTACTCACACAAGTAGACAATAAAACAATTGTTACTCCTTTTGTAACACTCCTCTAGTTTGCTTAAATTCTAATTTTTGAAACCATAGTAATTTGGCTTTCAAAACTAAAGCAACTTTTTTCTCTAGACCAGTGGTTCTCTCTGTATCATATAGTTCTTCATGTTATGATGACCCAAAACTATAAAATTATTTTCATTACTACTTCATAACCTTATTACAGTAGTGAAATGAATGGTAATATAAGTATCTGTGTTTTCCAATGATCTTAGGTAACCTCTGTAAAATGTCATTTGAACACCAAAGGGTTGTGATTCACAGACTGAGAAACGGCACTGCTCTAGACCCTTTCCTTTTCTCCCCAACATAAGGAGAAATATGGCTTTGCTTTCCCCCAAACCCTTAGGTATGACATTGCCTACTCAACTGACCTGCAGGAGTGGCCTGCCATGGAAGATATTTATTGGTCAGACAACATTCTTTAAGACACCACTCCCTAGTTACCCCTAGCCCTAATTAACCTCAGGCTAAAATGGAACCTCACCAATTTCTTCCCTGTAAGCACCCCATGCTGTAAGCCCAAAGCAGGCTTTGATTCTTACACCTGACATTCCTTCATGGCCTTTTCTCCTGAGTAACATCAAGCCACTCAGTCACTTGTCACCATGCTGACAAAAATATTTTTTCCTTCCTTGTATTCCTTGCATTTAAGCTGAACAGAAAAGAGAAGAAGGATAGGGCCATTTTGTTCAAAGGTACCAAGTCACAGATGAAAGGACAGGGTGAATGACCAATAGTGATGAATCAGGCATATGTTACAAAGAACTAGGACGGTAAATGTTTTTTTTTTTTCTTTTTTCTTTTTCTTTTCTTTTTTTTTTTTTTTTTTTTTTCGGAAGGTAAATGTTAAGTGACCCATAAGGAAAAACTGATAAAATGATGGATGTTAATTATCAGGACTTAATCATGTCATATAGGGTGAACTTAACAGAACATCATATCACATGCCACAGATACATACAATTATGAGCTTTCAGTCAAAAAAATTTACCAATAATGTAGGAAAAGATTAGAGGAGAGGAGAGAAGAAATATCACAAAGCAATCAACCAACCCTTTATAAATATGACTTTGTTCCAGCTGAGACATGCCACTGTTCAGTTGTAAGTGAGTTGAAGATTTTGCTCACCCATGCATTCTATTAATTCCCTGCTATAGCTATAAAGATGAAGGGAAACTACTTTTCCTTGAAGAACATCAGGAGACCAGAGCATAAGCTGGGGGCTGAGGGAGTATTGTGTAACAAGTGTACACTGCCTCATGTTCAATGAGGAACTCTCCTGGTGCATTAAAAATATATTATGAAGACAGCAGCAAGCACTTGATGAGTGGTTTTTTTCTAGAATAAAACTATGATTAAAAGGAACACAAAATTTCATTCCTCTGAGTATTTCTTGAAGGGGAGAGGTGGTCTCTGACATTACTTGAATATAAAAAATACATTTTTTAAAATTAATTTTTAGCTGTGTCTAAAAGCCATATGAGCCCCAAAGATGTCAACTGCTTTTAAACAGGTTCCCACTGTATATCCCATTCATAAATGACACACACAATAATCAAAAGTGTGCTCAGGTAAAATACAAAGCATATTTCATTTTCTGCTCAGGTGGAAATCTACTTGAAATTCACTTGCTTTCAAGTTTAAATGAACACTTCACATGCATTTTATTGAGTAGCTAAATTGAAAGCCAATTAATTTGGCATGATCTCTTTTTTCTCTTATCCCACAGTAAAGTATTATCTACCTGTAGAGACTTTAATTGAGATTTCCAGAATGCAAATAAGTAGAGATGTTAATTTATTCATGATCTACATTCTGGTGAGGGTAAAATAACTTTTCCCCCTTTAACTCTTTGAGAGGTTGAATTTGATCCCCAGGGCCGAGGAGATGGCTCTGTGTGTAAAAGTGGTTATCACATAAACCTGATGAGTTGAGTTTAATGCAGTGTTCACATAAAATGATAGATTTGGGTTTGACCATCTGTAATCTTAACACTTTTACTGTGATGTAGGAGGTAGAGACAGGTCAATAACTGGAAGCTCATGGGATAGCTAGCATAGAGATAATACACAGCAGGAAGCAAGAATCCTTAAAGTTGTCCTTAGATTTCCACTATATTCCAGTCCTCCATTGAGCCTGAAAGTAATTTTCTAGATGATATAGGAACTAGTTTGTCACTACATACACAATAAAGAACATGGGACCTGACTCTAACATTCAACTGTTGTCTATCATGATTGCCCATTAACAATGTCATTTAGTTTCCAGAAGCCACATTCCCTGGGCATCGCCACTGACTGTCTAAAGGTCTTCATGGACTGCCCAAAATCAGGACCATATAATTGCCCTTGTTCATGAAAGTAGGGGTGAGCATGAGCTAGAATGAATGTAGATTTCAACCAGGTGATCCAAAGGAATATCTGCCCAGACCATTATCCCTGGTAGCTGGCAGCTTTGGTGTTATCACTGACACCCAGTGGGGAAATCCTGCTGTCCTCCCAGCCACCTCATCTGTGTCTACTACCTACTAAAACATGTTTTACCAAAATTTCCCCATATAACCATCATTTATTCCATGCTTGTCTGCCCTTCAGGATTCAAGGCAGGCTTCATCTTCCATTGACAAATCTTCCTTGAATTCTATCAATACTCCAACAAGCAAGTACTTTTGGTCTATGCTCTGTCAGATCACTGTATTTTTTAAACTAGTACAGGTGTGCACTTCATCTTATCTTCTTTGCTTGTTTTCCCTGTTGTCTTTCACTCATTCCTGAAGCCATTGAAGTGCCTGCTTCTTGAACAATATTTGTGAATGGAGGCTTGAAGTCAAGAGACTTGGCTCTTTGTTCTCTGAGTGATTGCTTTACTTGGTAAAAGCCCCTTGTGTTACAAGAGTTTCAAAATCAGTGTAGTTCCATTGTCCCCCTAGGTCTTCTGAAACCCAGAGCATTTACATTTGGTGTAGCATGTAATACTCCTCTACGTAACTGTGCTGGATAGAAAAATAAGGCTATAGGGATGCTTATGTATATGGGACATTTCATTATACTTTCTGTTGGGTATTACAGGATTCCTGAGATAGAGTGTTATGGTTTGAATGTAAATAGTGGAAAACAGTAAGGGTCTAATCGTTGAAATCATAAATGATGGCAGCATGACCTGACTTAACACCAAGTGACTTCAGTGTGGAAATTAGATTGGGAAGACATGATAGGGATAATTGAGCGCAGATAACAAGTGACTATAGCAATGAAGGTAGTGGATAACAATGGTGACAAGAGAGGAAGCAAGAAGAGTGTAGATTTCACAATTTACATTTGTGGAGTAATTGGTTCTAGTACAAGATTGAAGCTTGACAATAATGTTGAAATGAATACTCTTTGAACCAAATAATGCACTGGGAGGAGAGTAAATGAAGAGTTCCATTTTAAGACCATTTTGGATAAAATAACTACAAGACAGATAAGAAGCTTCCTATAAGAATCTAGAATCTCAGGAGATATCACAACAAAGGACATAAAATTTTATGTCCTGGGATAAAAGAAAAAATTTTCCTGGGATAAAACACCTGAGATATGGATGTTTTGTCATACCAAGAGAAATCAAACTAGTACAATTTTGTGTATATACTTATACCTCTATTCTTTTACAAAGATGAATCTTGGTCTGAATTTATATGGGTAGGAGATTATAAAGAATGTTATCTAAATAACAGATAAGAGCATTAGAATTCTGTATTTTATATTTAGAAAACAAACAATGTGGCATAATAAACAAGAAATTTAAATTAACAAAATTTAATTCAGTTTGAAGAGAAGTAAAATATATGAGAACAAGTGATTTAATCTTCCAGATCACAAAAACTGGAATAGAATGTGTTATTATAGAATCTATAGAAACAAGAGGAATTATAGGGGAATGATAACAAAATTGTCAACAAATAACAAAACTCAGTGAAATAAGTTATTTGGTAAATGAATAATATAGGAATTGACCACAATATAAAGGAAATATAGATTTTGTAAAAGGTCAAAGTGATTGAGTTAGTAACAAAATGTTTTCATCAAATATAGTCCAATTGCACAGCTTCCTTAGAAAACAATGAACATATATTCATTAAAAATAAAACTTGAGTCAGGTGTGGTGGTGCATGCCTTTAATCCCAGCACTTGGGAGGCAGAGGCAGGCGGATTTCTGAGTTCGAGGCCAGCCTGGTCTACAAAGTGAGTTCCAGGACAGCCAGGGCTATACAGAGAAACCCTGTCTCGAAAAACCAAAAACCAACCAACCAACCAACCAACCAAACAAACAAACAAACAAACAAACAAACAAAAAACACTAAACCATAAAAACAGCAAGTATAGTTGCTACTTCCATTAGTCTACAATTAACTTCCTAGTAAAATACACTAAACACCTTACAATAAAAGAGAATACAGATTAATATCCATCTAGACACACATATAACAACCCAACAATTCTCAACAGAATAATAACAACTCTATGTAACAGCACATATAACAGGTAAGGATAGAACAAGTCGTAGAACTATGAGCAAGTGGATATTTTTTTCTATGAGTTCAAATTTGGTTCAGTACACAAAAATCAGTGTTATAAAGATTATCACTGGAAACTAAATGGTACTCTCAACTGATACAGAAAAAGCTTTTGACAAAAACTAACAGTATTTCATTATAAAAATGAATAAAAATAAAATGAAATTTTCTTAATGTGATCAAGGGCATTATAAAAAGCCCTACAGCTAACACAGTGTATAGTCTTGAAGAAATAAAAGCTTTCCACATAAGGTGAAGAAACAACAAAGATGCCCAGTGTTCTTTCCAGATGAGGAAAAAACAACAGCAACAACAACAACAAAAGAAAACCACAAAACCAACAAAACAAAACAAAACAAAACAAAACAAAACAAAACAAAACAGTACAAAACAAAACAAAAAAACCCAACACCAAACCAAACCAAACCAAAATAAAACAAGTTCCCTAGAATGGGAAAGAAGAAATAAAATTATCTGTGTATGAACCTGGTCTTTCCTTGTATTTTGAAAACTTTAAAGAAAAAAAAAAGCTTCAAAAATTAACCTCTGTGTTATAAATGTTAAGTGATATCTATAGTATCAAATGATCTGTGATTAATATCTCATTATTTATATCTCTATTTTATACCAGTGAACAAAATTATTAAAGGTATTATCAAAACAGAAAAAAAGAAGTTATCTTATGTGCTGCTTAAAGGGACTATCTTCAAAGAAACTGAGCTGAATGATCCCACCTTCATCTACTGAAGCCGTGAAGTAGTAAAAAATCCACACTGTCTTACAGATTCAGCACAATTTTTGTCACGTTTTCTAAAACAGTCCAAAAATGTATATACATGTAAATACAAAGATTACACGTAACTGTAGCACCAGGTGATTTGACACTCTCTCTTAGACTCCATGTACACCTGAATTCACATGTGAATACTCATGCAGAGATAGACTCACATATACCTGAAAAGATAACAAAGAGATCCTATATCTGCTTCCAAAATTTATTACAAAGTACATAGATCTGAATTGCATTTTACAGACATATAGTCATGTGGAATAATGGAATAGCAGGAAAGTGTAGAAATATAGTTGTGTATTTTTATAAGATTAATTTTAATTTTGGATTATGTGCCTATGTTTGTCTGTGTGTACGTATAGGTACTTGAGTGCAGATTTCCATGTACATGTTTGTACAGGACATAGGTCTACACTCGGGAGCTTTTCACTTTCCTTTCCTTTCCTTTTCTTTTCTTTTCTTTTCTTTTCTTTTCTTTTCTTTTCTTTTCTTTTCTTTTCTTTTCTCTTCTTTTCTCTTCTCTTCTTTTCTTTTCTTTTCCACTTACTTCCTTCCTTCCTTCCTTTCTTTCTTTCTTTCTTTCTTTCTTTCTTTCTTTCTTTCTTTTTTTGAAAAAGTCCTTAACTGTGACATGAGACTTACAGTGCACCTAATCTCTTTGGCCAGAAAAGCCCAGAGATCCTCATGTCTCCTTGTCCCACTACTTGAATCACAAGCATGTATCATCACACATACACCATCTCTGTGGAAAGAACTCTGTGTGACACTTTGCTAACTGACCCAAATCCCCAGACCTTATAATCTATACTTCTGATAGCAATCTAGTCTATGAAATAAGGCTTTATACCTACTGTGATCCTCAAATGTTTCTTGCCTCTGACTCCTGACCAGTTTCAAAATTACTTCTGCTGTATTAAACATCTGTTAAAAATGTTTCTGATTTTCAGGTAACAAAATACATATTAGTTTTTTATCATTTCTATAAAATGTAATCATGGAGGCTTAAAATAACAAATCATCATCTTACAGTTTAGGAAATTAGAAATTTGGTTCAGCTAATCAGGACAACTATGTGATCCTCAGGACATACTCCTACCATTAGGGACACATGGAGAAGCTTTGACATCTCAAAGAAAGGACACACTTCTACTCATTATATCTTGCCTTGTTCCCATGATGACTGGTCAATTTCTTATGTAGTGTGATCTCTGCTTCTTGGCCACATCTCCTTCCATTCCCCTTCCTGCCTCCTATCATAAAAGCTTCAGAAACTTTATTCATTGATTACACAGCTTTGCAAAATATATTCTCTTCTAAAATCATCCTAATTTGCATAATAATATTGGAGGAGGGGCCAAGTAAGCAAAAAGCAATTTTATTAGAGCTAAAACAATAATTATGATAAAATCACTTGTGTTTTAGTACAATATCTTCTTTCCTAAGAATGGTATTGTAAAGCTTTGCAGTCACATAAATGCTAGACAGAATAACTCTACAGAGGCGACAGTGCAACCTATAAATCTTTTGCCAAGACAACGGCCACGATATTGCCAGAATCCATTGGGCTCACCTCCCATGTTTACCTGTGACCCACATCACCATCCAGGTATATAAGAGGAACGCCTCTCTCTCTCTCTCTCTCTCTCTCTCTCTCTCTCTCTCTCTCTCTCTCTCTCTCTCCTCTTTCTAGCACAACCTTGCCCCTCTCTCTCCCAAGAAATAGAAGCAGTTATTAATAGTCTCCCAGCCAAAAAAAGCCCAGGACCAGACGGGTTTAGTGCAGAGTTCTATCAGACCTTCAAAGAAGATCTAATTCCAGTTCTGCACAAACTATTTCACAAAATAGAAGTAGAAGGTTCTCTACCCAATTCATTTTATGAAGCCACTATTACTCTGATACCTAAACCACAGAAAGATCCAACAAAGATAGAGAACTTCAGACCAATTTCTCTTATGAATATCTATGCAAAAATCCTCAATAAAATTCTCGCTAACCGAATCCAAGAACACGTTAAAGCAATCATCCATCCTGACCAAGTAGGTTTTATTCCAGGGATGCAGGGATGGTTTAATATACGAAAATCCAACAATGTAATCCATTATATAAACAAACTCAAAGACAAAAACCACATGATCATCTCGTTAGATGCAGAAAAAGCATTTGACAAGATCCAACACCCATTCATGATAAAAGTTTTGGAAAGATCAGGAATTCAAGGCCCATACCTAAACATGATAAAAGCAATCTACAGCAAACCAGTAGCCAACATCAAAGTAAATGGTGAGAAGCTGGAAGCAATCCCACTAAAATCAGGGACTAGACAAGGCTGCCCACTTTCTCCCTACCTCTTCAACATAGTACTTGAAGTATTAGCCAGAGCAATTCGACAACAAAAGGAGATCAAGGGGATACAAATTGGAAAAGAGGAAGTCAAAATATCACTTTTTGCAGATGATATGATAGTACATATAAGTGACCCTAAAAATTCCACCAGAGAACTCCTAAACCTGATAAACAGCTTCGGTGAAGTAGCTGGATATAAAATAAACTCAAACAAGTCAATGGCCTTTCTCTACACAAAAAATAAACAGGCTGAGAAAGAAATTAGGGAAACAACACCATTCTCAATAGTCATAAATTATATAAAATATCTTGGCGTGACTCTAACTATGAAAGTGAAAGATCTGTATGATAAGAATTTCAAGTCTCTGAAGAAAGAAATTAAAGAAGATCTCAGAAGATGGAAAGATCTCCTATGCTCCTGGATTGGCAGGATCAACATTGTAAAAATGGCTATCTTGCCAAAAGCAATGTACAGATTCAATGCAATCCCCATCAAAATTCCAACTCAATTCTTCAACGAATTAGAAAGAGCAATCTGCAAATTCATCTGGAATAACATAAAACCTAGGATAGCAAAAACTCTTCTCAAGGATAAAAGAACCTCTGTTGGAATCACCATGCCTGACCTAAAGCTTTACTACAGAGCAATTGTGATAAAAACTGCATGGTACAGGTATACTGACTGACCAATGGAATAGAATTGAAGACCCAGAAATGAACCCACAAACCTATGGTCACTTGATCTTCAACAAGGGAGCTAAAACCATCCAGTGGAAGAAAGACAGCATTTTCAACAAATGGTGCTGGCACAACTGATTGTTATCATGTAGAAGAATGCAAATCAATCCATACCTATCTCCTTGTACTAAGGTCAAATCTAAGTGGATCAAGGAACTCCACATAAAACCAGTGACACTGAAACTTATAGAGGAGAAAGTAGGGAAAAGCCTCCAAGATATGGGCACAGGGGAAAAATTCCTGAATAGAAAAGCAATGGCTTGTGCTGTAAGATTGAGAAGTGACAAATGGGACCTCATGAAACTCCAAAGCTTCTGCAAGGCAAAAGACACCGTCAATAAGACAAAAAGACCACCAACAGATTGGGAAAGGATCTTTACCTATACTAAATCAGATAGGGGACTAATATCCAACATATATAAAGAACTCAAGAAGGTGGACTTCAGAAAATCAAATAACCCCATTAAAAAATGGGGCTCAGAACTGAACAAAGAATTCTCACCTGAGGAATACCGAATAGCTGAGAAGCACCTGAAAAAATGTTCAACATCCTTAATCATCAGAGAAATGCCAATCAAAACAACCCTGAGATTCCACCTCACACCAGTCAGAATGGCTAAGATCAAAAATTCAGGTGACAGCAGATGCTTGCGAGGATGTGGAGAAAGAGGAACACTCCTCCATTGTTGGTGGGATTGCAAGCTTGTACAACCACTCTGGAAATCAGTCTGGCGGTTCTTCAGAAAATTGGACATAGTACTACCGGAGGATCCAGCAATAACTCTCCTGGGCATATATCCAGAAGATATCCCAACCGGTAAGAAGGACACATGCTCCACTATGTTCATAGCAGCCTTATTTATAATAGCCAGAAGCTGGAAAGAACCCAGATGCCCCTCAACAGAGGAATGGATACAGAAAATGTGGTACATTTACACAATGGAGAACTACTCAGCTATTAAAAAGAATGAATTTATGAAATTCCTAGACAAATGGATGGACCTGGAGGGCATCATCCTGAGTGAGGTAACCCAATCACAAAGGAACTCACACAATATGTACTCACTGATAAGTGGATATTAGCCCAAAACCTCGGATACCCAAAATATAAGATACAATTTGCTAAACACATGAACCTCAAGAAGAATGAAAACTGCAGTGTGGACACTATGCCCCTCCTTAGAATTGGGAGCAATACACCCATGGAAGGAGTTACAGAGACAAAGTTTGGAGTTGAGATGAAAGGATGGACCATCTTGAGACTGCCATATCCAGGGATCCACCCCATAATCAGCTTCCAAATGCTGACATCATTGCATACACTAGCAAGATTTTGTTGAAAGGACCCAGATGTAGCTGTCTCTTGTGAGACAATGCCGGGGCCTAGCAAACACAGAAGTGGATGCTCACAGTCAGCTATTGGATGGATCACAGGCCCCCCAATGGAGGAGCTAGAGAAAGTACCCAAGGAGCTAAAGGAATCTGCAACCCTATCGGTGGAACAACATTATGAACTAACCAGTACCCCGGAGCTCTTGACTCTAGCTGCATATGTATCAAAAGATCGCCTAGTCGGCCATCACTGGAAAGAGAGGCCCATTGGACATGCAAACTGTATATGCCCCAATACAGGGGAATGCCAGGGCCAAAGAAAATGGGAATGGGTGGGTAGGGAAGTGGGGGGGGGAGGGTATGGGGGACTTTTGGTGTAGCATTGGAAATGTAATTGAGGAAAATATGTAATAAAAAATATTAAAAAAAGAAATCTATATCACAAGTTTATGAACATTTATACCTACAAGTACATATATTCACCCCATCAATATTCATGCACATGTACAAACACAGAAAATAAAAATAATAAAGGTTGTGTGTATGATTATTCTAAAGGGAGTGAGCCACATGTTAAAGACAAATCTATATTATATTCTAGAATTCCAAAATTAGTTATAGATTCTCAGTTTAAATATTCATGATGAAAGTGCTGTTGATGAAGGCCTTGAAGGAAGTAATAACCAAGCAGTTGGAGAATGGGAAGAAGTCATTCCTACAAAGTGACAAGGAAGTTAGAGGCGTTTTACTAAAGATCTTACAATTACATAAGTAGAAAAGCTTTAGATGGTATTTTACTTAGCTGGGAAGAATTCAAAGAAAAATGTTGAAGCTGTGACTTGTTTTTTGTTTGTTTGGTTGGTTGGTTGGTTGTTTTCTATTTGTTTCTTTGGTTGGCTGGTTGGCTGGTTGGTTGGTTGGTTGGTTTTGTTTTTATTGTTGTTATCACCAATACCAGAATGTGGGAGCAAAAGGAATCCACTGAGCAGAAAGAAGAAAGGTTGCAAAGATGTGACCAGGTCTCTGATGCGGGAGGCCACTGTCTCTGCAGGCTGTGGAAACACTTCTGTTAGGAGATTCTGAAGGGGTGGCACAAGGGGGAGTCAAAGTACAGTCAGGTGACCTCTGGTTAACATATGGAGAGACTCACATAGACCACATCTTTTAAGACACTGGCATAGTATTCAGGCAGTTATGTAGGTACCATGGATAGAGAACAGGTTATTCAAGAAAGAAGGAAAAAAGGAAAGAAAGAAAGAAGGAGGGGTGGGAGAAGGAAGTTCATGAAGTGGCTCCAAAGAACTAAAGCTCCAGTTACATCCAGGAGACTCACTGATTCTTTGGAATGTTCTAGCAGCAGGGTCACTGTCAATTGGGGAAAAACAAGAACAAGAACAACAACAACAACAAAAAACCAAACCAAATAAACAAAAACAAACAAAACAACATTAATAGAAATAAAGGAAAGATAATCCAGCTTCCCAAATTTTGCAGTCAAGAATCAGCTGGCAAACAACTCAAATGCAGCTTTGTGCTGCACTCTGAAAAGGAAAAGTGACTCAAATAGTGAAGTGTTGTGTTCAGAAGAAAAAGACCAGAAGACCACAGACCCAGGTCAGAGTGAAGATTTTCTTTTCCCAATTACATCATGTGAATGAAAACAATTAGAGCAACAGTGAAGGCAGAGATGGTATTCTTTCCTCAATCTGACCTCTATATCAATGTCAAGTATACTCCCATTCCAGGAACCTGTCTGTGCTCACAGCCTCTCATTTAATCCTTTCTATTGCATCTATGAAGCAGTTAACAGTTTGCTCATTTTTGAGATGAACACATTATGGTTTACAGAGACCAAAGAACTTGCTTATGGTTACAGAGAAGGCATGATTTAGCATTTGATATTTCCTTCTCAGTCTTAGAGTCAGATATGCTATGAATGTGCCACCAGGTCCCTGTTCTCCTGTAGTGAAGTGTGTAGTGAAGCAAAAGTGAGATCTATCTTATGTCACATGAGATTTTCTTCTGTAGGCTGATTTTTTCCATTAACATACAAGAAGGGAAGATAACACTTGTGAAACAAAGTAAAGTGCTGGAAAAGGGGAGTGGTTTGAAATGTTCTCTTCTGGACATGTTGTGGCTCTGACACTCATCAACTCATAGTAGCTGGAGTTTACTGCATGAGACCAAGCCAAAATATCAGTCAACATCTGACTGTGGAATGTTTTCTTTGGAGATTTGGCTACTGGTGGGCTGTCCATGCCCCATATGATGACTACCCATTAATTTGTTCTCTGCTTTAAATGGACTTGTGGGATTAATAACAAAGACAGCATGAAATTAACAGCTAAATGTGTTTGGGGATTCCAGGTGTCATAGATGAGTTAGAGGTGAATATATGATGAAAATACATTGTATAATCATATATTTTATAATGATATTAATGATGATGATAAATAGTTACTATGAATAAGAAGTTAGTAAATCCCAGCTCCACCTCTGCGAACTCCAGTGCGTAAGAAATTCTAGGACTTTGCTGACAAGTTACATCTTCTATCCCTGGTAACCTTGGGGGAAAACAAGTTCTTCAAATCTCCATAGCACTCTGGTCTTCTGGAATTCATATTTCCAAAACACTAGATGCAATATACAGAGTGGAATGCTCACTGAAATCCAAAGATTGAGCCTCATTTAGATTTGTTCTGTATAGAACTGTGGAAAGCAGATGCCCAATGCTTGCTCAAACAATGATTCTGTTCTCACTGAAGTCACTTAAATGACAAAGTCCATCCAGCAGAAGTGATATTAGGCAATGGCTAAAATACAGATTACAGAGAAGTTTAGAGTTCAATGTGAATTATGGTTCCATCTCTAGTTAGTTGTGTAACTTTTGGGAGCCTGTCTGATAAGATAATAGTGGGGACAGATAGGTTGACTTATGAAGAGGTTAAGCAATAAGGATATTTCATCTGTTATTGTTATGGTTGTGAACTAAATAAATTCTGTACCATGCATAATTTGTCAGGTCTGTTATATCAAATCATGTGCTTGAGCCAATAAGATCTGACAGTGGATATTACACCCCACAAAACCTTTTCATACAAGAATTTCTCTGTCTGAACCACACTAGGTTTCACACAGTTGAAGATTTTCAGAATAATAATAAAAAAGGGAGACAAACAATGATTCAACAAGATCTCAACAAGACAGAAAATTCAAATAAACAATGAAAGTTTATTTGCCTTAGAATAGCAAGTTTATTTGATTAATTAAAATAAAATAAATAGCCCCTAAACTTACCATCATTTCACAAAAGAATAAGCAATAAGATATCAATATGCAACAAGCAAACAACCTTGGAATAAAAATGACTCTCAGAATAAAGTTAGCTTTCTGCAAGTGTCATTTTATTCACCAGAATTTTCTAGTGATAAAAGTGCTCCCCCATTCCTGCACCGACTCTCATACATCCCAGGCTGCCTGAAACTTCCTATTGTAGTAAGGCTGGTTCTGAAATTTTGATTCTTCTGCCATTTCCTCAGGTGCTGAAAATTCAGGGATTTAATATTTTATCCAGCATATGTGATGATGGAAATGGAACCCAGGACTTCAAGCATGCAAAGCAAGCCCACTAAGAACAGGCATGTTTCAGAATCTTTCTGTTTCCATATATCGTTGTTGATTCCACCGCAAAATACAGATGATTGACAGGATGTTTTAATCAGAAACCCTAGAGAATTCTCGGTTAAACTGAAATAAAGTCTGGGTTATGGATTCTTTATGAGAGCAAGAGTCAGATATTGTATCAGGAAAACGGAACCTTCAGATTACAGCCATTTCTAGCTTGACTCAAGGTAAAGATTCTAACTTTTCCTCAGATTTTCTGAATTTTCTGATTTTATTCTGCCATCCCATAGTGCTTTGTATTGAAATACAATTCTGAAATGTACTTGAAGCATATATGGTTTCTCTCACTTCTAGGAGCTTCAGACATGTTCGCATATTAAAACTGGTCTTTCACTGAAATATTTTTGCTACAAGGTATAACTATTTAAAAGTGATTAGTCTGAATAAAGTGAGACAATTATTTAAATATGTCCTACTTTTTCATCACCGCAGTAGTTTCAATACATTATATAATGAATCAAGAGATTTTATGTTGGGGCAAGGAGATGATTTAGTGCATAATGAACTGGCTCTACAAGATTTAGAACCAAAGTTCGAAACCCCAAACCTATAGAAAAAAGCAAGTATGAGGGCATATGTATGTATGCTTGTAATTCTAGTGCTGGGAAGATGGACAAAAAAATCTGGGGCTCACTGGCTAGCCAGCCTAGCCTAATTAGTGAGTTTCATGTTTTATTGAGAGACCCTGAATTAATGAAAGCTAAATGGGCACTTTTATGAGAATACTGGAGGTTAATCTCTGACTTACACACACACACACACACACACACACACACACACACACACACACACTTGATGCATGCAAGCAGTTTGGATTGACAAAGTCAATTTAATAGTTGTGTTATCATAGAAACTCAGTGGTGTGCAATGTACCCTTTTGAAACAATGGAACTCAGAAGTCAAAGGAATTTAGTTTAGAGCCCCTGTCCATAGGAAAAGGGCATGGGTAAGTATCAGTATCTAAGGGGCTACCTGTCTAGCAGGTTCAATCAGCAATTAGGATTTTCTTAAGAAATTGATTTGAACTCAAACTCTCATTTCTTAGATGATCATTGAATTATGTGAGTGTGAGATGTTTGAATATTCTGGGTCAGCTCAGAGGGGTGAATAAATGGATAAATTTTGGTATCTTTATATGGTATGTCCAAGGAAATGTGAAACAATGTAAGATAACTGAGTAGGTAAAGTTCTTGGAAGCATGAGGACATGAGTCCTGTCCCCAGAAACCACTTTTAGCTGGGAGTAGTGACACAGGATTGCACTCAAAGCAGTTAGGAGTTAAGAGTCTGACAGGTGCCACATGATCACTGTCCAGAGAGCACACTTGTGAGCTTCAGCTGTATAAGGGACTCTGTCTCAAAAACCAATGTGAGCACCATGCTGGGGAACTTTGGCCTCTTTCCGATCTCTCTGTCTCTCTGTTTCTGTTTCTGTCTGTCTCTGCCTTTGTCTCTCTCTCTGTCTCTCTCTCTGTCTTTGTCTCTCTCTGTCTCTGTCTCTCTGTCTCTGTCTCTGTCTCTGTCTCTCTCTGTGTGTGTGTGTGTGTGTGTGTAAAACCTAATGAACCTCTCTAACATGTCCCCAATTCACTTGTGTCTCATTACTTCACTGTGGTAAGATGCTGTGATATTGATGGTATCTTTTTATTTTATTTTATTTTTATTTTTCTTATTAGATATTTTCTTTGTTTACATTTCAAATGCTATCCCCAAAGTTCCCTATACCCTCCACCCCTGCCCTGTTCCCCTACCCACCCACTCCCACTTCTAGGCCCTGGCATTCCCCTGTACTGGTGTAGGAAGCCATTCCAGGCTGTAAACAGGCCAGCTGGATGGAAATCTATTCCAGGCAGTAAACAAGCCCATGTTTGGTAGATATCCCACCCTTAATCCCTGATTGGCTGAGCAAGCCTGCCTGGTGAGGTGATGTGACCTGTGGTGATTGGTGGGGGCGTAGTTGTGGCTGGAGTGAAAAACACTTGTAACCAGAGAGGCTGGGGGATTTTAAGAAAGAAGCTGCCTGAGTAAAACTGCTTTAAGAACCGGTGGTTGGCAAGTGGTGCCGAAGAAACCCGGGACCCCCACCAAAGAGGTTCAGAACTTTCTGCAATCAGGGTCTGTCAACAGGATGAGTACGGTAAGTAACTCACTATCCCAGGATTGGGATTAGGCTCTCAGTAAAGAGACAATAAGGCTCTCGGTAAAGAAACAAATAGGCTCTCCGGCTCTGGAGACAATAAAGGCTCTCTCTGGCTCAGGAGATGAGAAAGTGAAAGTAAGAGGGTAGTGAAAGTAAGAGGATAATAGGGACAGTCTATGGGTTACTTTCTTTTTCTAGCCATTTGAGTAATTTTTCTGAGGGCGTGAGTGACTAGGTATGGGGTCATCACAGTCACACCCAATTTTTTCAGCGCTCGATGAGCTGCTAAGAGTGAAGAGTGCAAAACTCAAAAAGCATACCATTCAAGCCTTCCTCGAGGAGTGTGACAAGGTTGCTCCTTGGTTTGCCGTGTCAGGCCATTTGACTCCTGCTAGCTGGGGTAGGTTGGGAAGAGACCTAGATTTCTCCTGGGAGCAGGGTGTCCTTAAAGAAGGTACTAGAGCAGTGTGGAAACTAGTGAATAGCTGTTTAGAAGATGAGCTTTGTTGTCAAGCAGTGGAATCAGGCAAGCAAGCACTAGAACAATTGAAGGAAGAGAGATCATTAAAGTCTGAAAAGGCGAGCTCATCGAGCTCTGAAAGTGGATCAGAGGAGGATATAGAGGAGCTAGCACAGGAGTTAGGAAGAAGCTCCTTGTATCCTGATTTTACAGGATTAAAGAAGGAGACAAGTGAGGAGCAGAGGAGTAGGGATCAAGGCAAAACCACTAGTGCAGACCTTAAAGATTACAGACGAGAAAGGAGGAGGGAGGAAGTGACCCCTACAGCTCCCCCGCCCTATCAAGATTTGGGCAAGACTGGCAACTCATTTTGCCCTGATGCTTGGAAGGTGGTTAGACTCTTTTTGGGTTGCTTCCCTGTTTTCCTAGATCAACAAGGGAATCGTTACCAAGAACCATTGGACTTTAAAGTTATTAAAAATCTAGCAGAATCTTGCGGAGCCTATGGAGTCTCTGCCGCCTTCACCACAGTTCAGCTAGAAGCCCAGCGATTGGGCAGGGTTGGTGAGGGCATGTCTGTCTCCTGGACAATATCTGGATTGGAGATCATTCCTGATTGAATTTGCTCATGAGTAGGCTGCCGCTAACGCAGCTGCGGGAATCAATTCTAGGATAGAGATATGTTACTTGGTCAAGGTCGCTTTGCGCAACAGCAATCTGGTTACCCCCCCCCCCCCCCGCAAGTTTATGAGCAGATCAATCAGATAGGAATTAGAGCCTGGAAGTCTTTACCAAATAGAGGAAAAGTGAATGGGAATCTAACAAGGATTATACAGGGAGCTACTGAGCCTTTTGCTGACTTTGTGGCTAGAATGGTTGAGGCTGCTGGGAGGATCTTTGGAGATCCTGACACTGCCATGCCGTTAATAAAACAACTGGCATTTGAGCAGTGTACTAAGGAGTGTAGAACAGCCATTACTCCCTACAAGAATAGGGGAATTGAGGCCTGGATGAAGATTTGCCGAGAGCTTGGAGGGCCTTTGAGCAATGCTGGACTGGCCACAGCGGTGATGCAATTGCAGGGAAAAAAAGAGGAACTCCTGCGGGAGCATGTTTCTGCTGTGGCCGGGTGAGACATGTTAAAAGGGATTGTCCAGAAAGAAGTGCAACACAAGGACCTCGAGCTAGACATCCAGGACTGTGCACAAAATGTAGGAAGGGAAACCATTGGGCCAGTGAATGTCGATCTATAGAGGACATCAATGGACAGCCCCTTGTCTCCTCTAATTCAGGAGCTTGTCCAAAAAACGGCCAGCAGGGCCCCTGTCCTCAGGACCCGCAAATATATGGGGCAGTGAGTGTAGAGAACCAGGGGGAGACAACCTGGCCTCTTCTTTATCCTCCTCGAAGCCGAGGAGAGCAACTGAGTGTTCAGCGGGATTAGACCTCTGCTCAACCACCAGAGTCGTATTGACTCCACAGATGGGAACCCAATTAATAGACACAGATTTTAGAGGACCCATACCCAAAGATACAGTAGGACTGCTCTGGGGGAGATCCTCCTCATCCTTGCAAGGTCTTATAGTCCATCCAGGAGAGATCAATCCAGATTATGAAGGAATTATCAAAGTCATGGCCTTCTCGCCACGAGGTCTGGTAGCTATTTCTCCAGGGGATAGGATAGCACAACTTTTAATCATCCCTAGTCTTCATGGCTTATACCCAGCTGCATCACAAAAAAAGGGGAGAAAAAGGATTTGGGTCTTCAGGCACTCAGCTTACCTGTCTGTCATTACAAACGGATCAGCGTCCAGTACTGGAGTTACAGGTGCATGGAAAATCCATCTTGGGGCTTTTAGATACTGGAGCTGATAGGTCCATAATTGCAAGGAAGGACTGGCCAAACGGATGGCCGATTCAGGAGTCAGAACAAATATTACAAGGCCTCGGCTATGCAAAGAGTCCAGACATAAGTGCCAGGATGCTCCCTTGGAAAGATAAGGAAGGGCATGATGGGATGTTTCAACCATATGTGCTTGAGCTGCCCATTACCTTATGGGGTAGGGATTTGTTGAAAATAATGTCCTATTTAGGAGCAAGGTTCGCCCCTACGGCCGTTTGGCCTCAAAAGATACAGTTGAGGGTTGATTCCTTGCATACTTTAAATGATTTTCAGAAATTGTTAGGCAATATCAATTGGATTCGGCCCTATTTGAAGATCCCAAATTTTAAATTAAAACCTCTGTTTCAAGTTTTAGAAGGAGACTCAGAGTTAAGTTCCAAAAGGGAATTAACACCTGAGGCTAGAAAGGCCCTTGCCCTAGTGGAAGAAGAATTGACTAAAGCCCAGCTTCAGTGTTGTAGAGAAGGGTTACCCATCATTTTGATAATATTACTACTGAGATGCAACCCACAGGATTATTGTGGCAAGAATGCCCATTGTTATGGATCCATTCCAAAAGATCTGCTGGGAGGACATTAGATCATTACCCTACAACAGTGGCTTCTTAGCCTTGTTGGGAATTGAGCATTATTTGCAATTTTTTGGTATAAAACCCAGCTCTATTGTAATCCCTTATCATGAGTATCAGCAAAAGGTCCTAACAGCAAATATTGATGAGTGGGCTATTTTAGCCTGTATTAATGAGGGCCCATTTGATAATCATTATCCCAAACATCTGTTAATGACATTTTTTAAGGAACACCCCGTCATTTTCCCTCAAGTGGTGAGGAAAACACCCATTAAGGATGCAGTTAACATGTTTACTGATGGATCAAAAACCGGATGTGGAGTATATATGGTAGAGGGGAAAGATCCTGTGGTCAGGCAGTATTATCCCTGTACTCCGCAGATGGTGGAATTACAAATAGTTATTGAGGTCATTAAGGATTGTGATTTTCCTTTTAATCTAATTTCAGAGTCACAATATGTAGTTAATTTAGTTTTATCCCTAGAAGTGGCAGGCCAAATAAAAGCTCGTAGTACCATCCAAGCCTTAGCCTTACAATTACAGAAGTTGCTGTGGGAAAGACGCCAACCATTATATATTGGACATATCCATGCCCATAGTGGGCTTCTAGGACCCTTAAGTAAGGGAAATGATATTGTGGATAATTGTACTTGTACAGAGTTCATATTTTTAGCATCCCCTATGGAATTAGCCTCACAATTTCATTCTAAATTTCATGTTAATGCTAAAACTCTGCAGAGAAAATTTGGAATCTCTAGAGCACAAGCTCGGGATGTAGTCACTACCTGTGGACGTTGCCTTGAGTTTCAACACCCACCTTCTTATGGAGTGAATCCTAGAGGATTGCTCCCTCTGCAAGTGTGGCAGATGGATGTGACACATTTTTCAGAATTTGGCAAATTGAAATACGTTCATGTATCCATTGACACATGTTCAGGAATAGTTTATGCATCTCCCATGGCAGGGGAAAAGGCCTCCCATGTTATATAGCATTGTTTGGAGGCCTGGGCAGCTTGGGGTAAGCCCCAACAACTTAAAACAGACAATGGCCCTGCATATACTGCCAAAACCCTGGTATCTTTTTGTCAACAGATGGAAGTACAAGTTAAACAAGGCCTAACATATAATCCTCAAGGCCAAGGAATCATTGAACGAACACATAGAACCTTAAAAGAATTATTAATAAAACAAAAAGGGGGAATAGGCTATGGCCATACCCCAAAGATAAGAAATTTTTTACAATTGGATAAGGAAGGTCGCTCTGCTGCTGAACGACATGCTAACACCAGCCCCAGTAAACTGGGGTATGCTAAATGGAAGGATGTGCTTACAGGATCATGGAATGGTCCGGATCCTGTGTTAGCCTGGGGGAGAGGGTCTGTTTGCATGTTTCCACAGAATCTTGAAGAGCCAGTGTGGGTTCCAGAGTGGCTAGTGCGACGCTGTCAAAATGAAGAAGCTGATCTTGCTGGTGATGAGCACATGTCTGGCCCTGATGGGTGCGGAACCCAGATGGGGAATACTGTCTGTGTTTAAATTGGACTGCAAATTTTGATGGCAAGATGAATGAGCTTCGCTCGGCGATTGTTCTACCTGAGTGGATCCTGGCTTGGCATCGGGAAAGAATCGACTGGGATAGGTGCCCTTGCTGTGGCCCTTGTATTGGCATGCATGTTGTGTGTATGGTGTATGTGTCGGTGTATGTGTACGGAGCCATCGCTCCGTAGGATTGTACGGCTAAGCACTGCACAGAGGTTAGTCTGGAAGCTGTTTGACAATCTCTGGGAGGTATGTCTGATTGCACGAGGGTTGAGTGTCCTAGTGTCCTTCCACCAGGAAAAAAATGGCATGGGAGCAGGTCAGGGTTGCTCTGGGTAAAAACCTGTGAGCTTAAGAGTCAATCCTGTACATGGCCCCTATTTCTGCACACTGGGGATCAGACCTTTATCTTCACCCATGGAGCTTGTTCAAAAAAAATATAAAAGGGGGATTTGTAGGAAGCCATTCCAGGCTGTAAACAGGCCAGCCGGATGGAAATGTGTTCCAGGCAGTAAACAAGCCCATGTTTGGTGGATGGCCCACCCTTAATCCCTGATTGGCTGAGCAAGCCTGCCTGGTGAGGTGATGTGACTTGTGGTGATTGGTGGGGGAAGTGGTTGTGGCTGGAGTGAAAAACACTTGTAACCAGAGAGGCTGGGGGATTTTAAGAAAGAAGCTGCCTGAGTAAAACTGCTTTAAGAAGAACTAGTGGTTGTGTTTTGCTTGCTGGTCGAGTGGGACACGACATACTGGGGCATATAAAGTTTGCAAGACCAAGGGGCCCCTCTTCCCAAATGATGGCTGACTAGGCCATCAGAGAGATCATTGCTTTCTCCTTCTGAAGACTGGAAGTAACTAGCTTCCTTTTCGTGAAATTCAGCAACTAGAAAGTTGTCTTCAGCAATCTTGGTTCACTGTATAAATACACTACTCTATTAAGTTGTTGAAATGAAAAGAGTTATAAAATACTTTTCCTGTATGCTAATTACATGTGTCTGATTTTATCTGTTTCAACCTCTTGGAAAACTGAGGTGTTAAAATTTTTATCTCATGTCTGGTAATATAGTTCAGTTGGAGAACTTGGCTAAAATATGTAAAGTCCTAGCAATACATTCTATTCCCAGCACTACAAAAGTTAAATGTGTGCAAGCCCACATCTAATGCCTGCATTCAGGATGTAGAGGCAAGAAGATCAGAAATACAAGGTCATTTACAACTATATGTTTTTGACAACAACTTGGGCTACATGAGACCTACAGTAATCAATCAATCAATCAATAAATAAATCAATCAATATAAATAAAAAAGTAAATAAATAAATTTAAAATTAAAGGCAGTTAAAAGATAAGGCTGAAAAGATGGTCTAGTAGGTAAAGATGACTATTCTAAGCCTGATGACCTGAGATAAATCACAGGGACAAACAAGATAAAATAACTGACTTCCTCAAGTTGTCCTCTAACCTACATGTATCATAGCATAAGCACACACACACACACACACACACACACACACACACACACACACACATACATACACACACACACTGTAATAAATATTCATAAACATAACATTTAAAATTTTTTTCTTGGAAACTGAGAGGGCATGGTTTAATACATCAGCATGGTCTAAAATAACTATTGCCATGCTGTATATAGACTGGCAGGATAAATATTGAAAGTAGTCTCTGAATGGCCAAGGCACACATGTGTAGGTCAGAGAACTCAAGGGAATGAATTCTCTCCTTCCATTAAGTGATCCCAGGACCTGAACTGAGGTTGGCAGTAAGTGCTATTACTCATTGAACTATTCTCCAGTCCAGAAATATTGTTTCATACTTTGTGATTATCACACTAATTTTTAAAATCACATGACTAGATTGCTCCTTGTTTCAAGATGTAGGCTGTTTTGCTTAGATACAGACAGAAAACACAGGCCATCATTCCTCTGTCTGAGATACTAGAATATGGACATAAGCTCTCATTCCTGCATCTTTTGTCCCTTCTCAGTGCCTGACCCTGGAAAACAGTCCAGAGCCAAGTGTTGAAATAGTGTACTCTCAATAGCAGCCTCATCTACCTCTCACTAAAAATTTACATGTGAAGTACACCTGTCATCTAGGGACAAAAAGGTCCATATATACCTGTTTCCATTTATGAGTATCTGCTGTGTGTGTCAGGCAATAGTTCACTCTGGTTTCTTCTAAATTGAAGCTTCTCTTACGCTGCAGAAGAGAACAGTCTGAAGCAGTGACAACTTCCTAACTTGAATAGCAGGAAGTGTTGGAAGAGGGATATTGTAAGACCTACCATCCCAGGCCTTCAGGGGGCTTTATCGAGCCCATTTTGATCCAGCAACACAAAATCCTATTTTGTTTTTCTGATAAAATTGGAGGCAGTTAAAGGTCATGACATACAGATTCAATATCTCCAGAGCAGTTAGGTGAATCATTCTTTAAAATCTCTGCAGCAGGCAGCATGAACAAAGACATTCTTTCATTTACTACCTTAAATAATGTTCTTCAAAGAACAGTAACTAAACAACAATTTACATATCCCAGGGACTTATGTTCCTGTTCTCACACACTCATCAATGCTACCTCTCATTTCTTACATTCTTTATCTGTTGTCAAATAATATCTTCAGAATATTAGCTTCAACTTCTCACTAGAATATTCCCAGCAAGATTTTAAGCCTGATAGGTACAACTAAGTTTACTTATAATCAGTTTTAGTTCTAAAAGATTTTACCACTCAGAAACAAAATACATGGTTATTTTTCATGTTATCTTGTCACAGATTAGAATCATCTAAGTAGAGAACCTTACCTGAGTGTATGTCTTGATGACTTTTATTGATAAGGGTAGACCTACCCTGACTATAGGCATCACCCTCTGGCAGCAGCTCCAATAAGAAGGGTGTGGTAGAAGAAGAAGGGATTTCCAGAATCACTCAGTTCCTACCTGGCATCATCTCACCTTTTGCTTGCTTGACTCCTAAATAGATTTGTTCTGATTTTGCTGCTGATTTCTTCACTGGTAGCAGAACCAGTGTTCCCAAGTTTATGTCATGAACTAGCAACCACCAGCTATGAAACAATCTCTTGGGCTTTGGTTGCCAGGTGGGAATGCTGAAGCACTCAGACTTTTGGACAGAAAAACAAGGACAGGAACAACAGATTATCACAAGTTCCCCAATTCCCTAGTGAGAGGCAGCGATTGTGAAAAGCACCCAGTCTCAAGGACAAAGAAACAACTGGTTTATCAGGTACATCTGCATTACGTTGATTTTGATCCTCTAGAGAACTCTGACTAATTGGGGGTTTGGGAACCATGTTTTGGGTTTAAGAGACTAGTTGTGTTTGGTTTATGACTCTAGAATAAGGGACTGAGATGCTTATTTTACATATCAATGCAGACCCAGACTCCAGGTCTTCTCTGAATCCTTCAGTCCCTACCTAGTATACCCTGCTCTGAACCCTGAACTTTCTAGCTCAGGGCCTGGGCTGCCCTTTCCCAGAAGCTCAGTCATCTCAGACATCTTCTGAATATGGCAATAAATGTTTAAATTTATTATGATACAAACTCCCAAATCCTAACAGTGACCCTCTGCCCAAGGTCTCAAAAAAGATATGGGCACAGCAGAGACAAAGGACTCGACCTGAATTGTTGTACACCAAAAACAAATGCCTTATCCATTGCCAGGACCCAGCATGAACTGTGGACAAACAGAGACACCTAGAGATTTAACTGTCTCACAGTCTCTAAAACAAGGTGAGGGTATCTCTCCCATTTTCCTCCTCCTCCATTGAAGTAGCTTGTCATCTTTTGAGCTTGATGGCCATACTGCTTCTGTGCACCAGGCTACAGAGACCAGAAGAAACTGGAAGGACTCTCTAAGAAGCAGACTATGGACTATTCTATGTTATTTTAGTTAATATATGGCATTTAGATTCTAATTTACACTTCTCAGGTCTCTGATCACATTGACAGCTATGCTGTTTGTAGCTTCAAAGCTAGAGAAGAGGCACCTAACTTCTTACACTGAGGTAATCCACCATAACGTTAGGTCATTACTCAATTCATTACAGATGTAACTTTTTTGCTCTTCTTTTATCGAAAGGAACTCACTTTGCAATGATAATCAAAGTGCTCCCAATAATCAACCACCTGCATCTCATGGTTAATAGTTGGATAGAAAAGGTATAATGTCTAAAGTGTATGTAAGGTTTGAGGATATGAAAGCTTCTAAAAAGTGTTTGAAGGTCTAGGAAGGTGTTTTCATAACTTGTAAATGCAAGTTATGAAAGATTAATCTTTTTGTATACTCATTATTCTTGTAACCTTCAGGGAATCTATTCCAATCCTCCCTTTTCAATCAAATTAACTCAAGATAAGTACTGTCATTCAAGAGACTCCTTCCCTTCCCACCTGCCTGTTCCTAAGGATGGGATCTACTTTCCTTTTTCTGTTCCTGAGAGTCCACACCCATCATCCATCTCCCAAGACCATGGACAAAAAAATTTCAAAGGCACACCCAAGAAAAAAGTTTTTCTCCATAATCTCTTGACTTTATTTTCTGCTCGCTAATCATCCTGGTATACCCTCAGAACCTACATCCAGGAAAGTTCCAAAACAGTTATCCATAGCTAGTCTTGCCTAGCCTCACAGACTTCTTCAACTGGTCCTACACTCTCCTACCCCAGATGATTCTACAATCTGTACAATAGTGAATCTACTAGCTCTTCCTGGAATTGAACAACTTTAGAACTTTTAGCCCTCACTCCATAATGGCTTCTCAATGTGAGCAGGACATACTCGTAGATGATTATGTTGTCCCTTATTCATTTATTATTAACAAAATGCTGGGAAGTTTTGTTGTGGATCCTGGGACAAGGGGTTGATATCCATACTTTACATATCAAGGCAGACCTGGACTCTAGGTTCTCCCTGTATCTTTCATTCCAAACCAGGCATATTCTGCTACTAACAACAAGCTTTCTAGCCTAGGGGCTGAGCTCTACTTCCCACAAAAGTCTTCACTGTATAATTCAGATATTTTGATCTCCTTTCTCTCTACTTCTCTCTCTGTGCTCTCTCTTCACACCTTTTCTTTCTTTTTTTTTTGAAATTATAATGTTCTTTATTTAAGAAAAATATGTAAATATAACTTCTTTTTTTTTAATTAGGTATTTTCCTCATTTACATTTTCAATGCTATCCCAAAGGTCCCCCATACCCACCCCCCCAATCCCCTACCCACCCACTGCCCCTTTTTGGCCCTGGCGTTCCCCTGTACTGGGGCATATAAAGTTTGCAAGTCTAATGGGCCTCTCTTTGCAGTGATGACCGACTAGGCCATCTTTTGATACATATGTAGCTAAAGACAAGAGCTCCCGGGTACTGGTTAGTTCATATTGTTGTTCCACCTATAGGGTTGGAGTTCCCTTTAGCTCCTTGGGTAATTTCTCTAGCTCCTCCATTAGGGGCTGTGTGACCCATCCAATAGCTGACTGTGATCATCCACTTCTGTGTTTGCTAGGCCCCGGCGTAGTCTCACAAGAGAAAGCTATATCTGGGTCCTTTCAGCAAAATCTTGCTAGTGTATGCAATGGTGTCAGCATTTGGATGCTGATTATGGGATGGATCCCTGCATATGGCAATCACTAGATGGTCCATCCTTTCATCATAGCTCCAAATTTTGTCTCTGTAACTCCTTCTATGGGTGTTTTGTTCCCATTTCTAAGAAAGGGTAAAGTGTCCACACTTTGGTCTTCGTTCTTCTTGAATTTCATGCGTTTGGCAAGTTGTATCTTATATCTTGGGTATCCTAAGTTTCTGGGCTAATATCCACTTATCAGTGAGTACATATTGTGCGAGTTCCTTTGTGATTGGGTTACCTCACTCAGGATGATACCCTCCAGGTCCATCCATTTGCCTAGGAATTTCATAAATTCATTTTTTTAAATAGCTGAGTAGTATTCCATTGTGTAAATGTACCACATTTTCTGTATCCATTCCTCTGTTGAGGGGCATCTGTGTTCTTTCCAGCTTCTGGCTATTATAAACAAGACTGCTATGAACATAGTGGAGCATGTGTTCTTCTTACCGGTTGGGACATCTTCTGGATATATGCCCAGGAGAGGTATTGTGGGATCCTCCGGTAGTACTATGTCCAATTTTCTGAGGAACCGCCAGACTGATTTCCAGAGTGGTTGTACAAGCTTGCAATCCCACCAACAATGGAGGAGTGTTCCCCTTTCTCCACTCTTACACGCGTTCTCGACCGGCCAGGAAAGACGCAGCAAACCAGAATCTTCTGCGGCAAAACTTTATTGCTTACATCTTCAGGAGCAAGAGTGCAAGAGAGAGAATGGCGAAACCCCGTCCCTTTTAAGGAGAATTATTCTCCGCCTAGGACGTATTACTCCCTGATTGGCTGCAGCCCATCGGCCGAGTTGTCGTCACGGGGAAGGCAGAGCACATGGGGTGGAAAACTACCCTTGGCACATGCGCAGATTATTTGTTTACCACTTAGAACACAGGATGTCAGCGCCATCTTGTAACGGCGAATGTGAGGGCGGCTCCCCACAGATCCCCCTTTTCTTTTAATAAGAGCAATAGGCCACCCATATTAATGAGAGTGGAGATAGAGATCAAATCCCCAGTGTGCAGGTAAAGGAGCCGTACACATAACCTCCTCCCAGGTTTATCACCCAGAGGGGTCCTGGTCTGGTCCTGTGTCGTTTTACCTGGGGAGAAGGACACTTGGACACTCAACCTTCTTGAAAGATGACATGTCTCCCTAGAATAGGCTCATATATGCCGCAGAGCCCTTCTACTGCAGTGCTTAGCCGTGCAACTCTCTCGGGCTGCTGAAGCACACTCACTCTATCCCGTGCAATGAGACTAGCCTCGTGGGGTGCAAGAGCTGAATGGCCAGCGACCTATTGCTTAAGCATAGATAACCATATATCAGGGGAAACACCATGTTCTAGAGCTGCAAGCGCCTGGGCAATAACCACCTTGTCTCTCCTAGTTTGGGCCTTAAGCTTACAGACCAACCAGAGAAGCAACACTAATCCACAGCAAAGTGTATCTCCAAATAATCCCACCCATACCCATTCTTTAAAGAAGGAAAATGCTGAGGAGATCCAATTGGGTAATCCTTTGGTCAGGGACAGGTCCAAGCACGTGGAGTTGATCTGAATGATGGCAAGTTTCAATTCCCGAAGGGTCTGTTCAAATTCAGCCATCCAATTCTGTAACATATACTGAGAAAGACTTTTTGACAAATTAGCTACCCTAGTAAATTTCTCATACTGAATGGAAGTAACGGACAATCCTGGAAACTTTTGTTCACATCCCAGCTGAGCTATTTGCCATAATACATCTAGTTGTTCCTGGACAAGATCTATGCGTTGATTAATTTCTGCCCATGGAGCATTTTTGGGATCGGAGGATGGCGGCCGCTAAGCCTGCATTGGTGAGAGGTCCCCCGAGCTCCCGACAAACCCTGAGCCAGTCTTGTAAGCCTTTGTTCTTTCTTGGGGCTATGGCCGCTCGGCATTCCTGCGTGGCTTGCTCATAAATAAGCTATTCTACCAGAGGTGCGGCTTGCTCTGAATCTCCAAAAATACGCTCTGCTGCCTCTGTCATTCTGGCCACAAAATCTGAGAATGACTCCTGAGGTCTCTGGACGATCTTTGTTAGTTGTCCAGTGGCCTCACCTGCGCGGGAGAGCGCCTTCCAGGCCCTAATAGCCGTGGAGGAAATTTGGGCATAAGCTCCCCAGTGGTAGTTTGTTTGATCAGCAGTATAAGCTCCCTGACCCGTTAACAAGTCAAAAGTCCAATCTCTCTGCTCTGGAGTCAAAGCAGCAGCGTTTGCTTGGGCCTGCGCTTGTGTAGCCTCTTGCCATAGAGCTCTCCATTCCATATATTTGCCCATACTAGGGAGAGCGGCTTTTGCAATCATTTGCCAGTCGGCAGGAGTTAGTGCCATGCCAGCAAGCCTGTCTAACTGCACCAAGGTAAAATTAGCATTGGTTCCATATTTACGGACCGACTCGGCAAGCTCTTTAATCTGCACATATTCTACCGGAGCGTGGACACGCCCACCCTCGGCTCCTTCAAAGACCGGAAATGCCTGTTGTATTTTCCTTTGTTCCTCCTTTGGAATGAACGAGTCTGTGCATTGCCTCTCTGTCCATTGCCTCTCTGCGCAGGGCTGACGCCTTACGCAGGGCGGGGGCTCCGCATAGGGCGGAAGTGCACTATGACCTTGAAGCCGACTGCCCGGAGGCTGAACAGCATGCTGGCCTTCACCAGCCGCTTTTGGCTTTTTCCTTAACTGATTAGCTAGCATTTTATCTGGTTGGTACCCTTTTCTCTCATAATGAGCTGCTTCCTCCTCCAAGTCTGTTTCTTCAGAGGAGAATTCTTCATCTGCTTCAGAGCTACTAAGAGCTGGCTCCTTGAGCTCATCTAGTGATGAGTATAGGCTCCTTCTCCTAGAGACCTCCGCTAATTGATCTTTTTTCTTTTCTTTTTTCTTTTCCTTCCTTCTAATCTCTCCCCAGGTATTCTTACCTGACCTAAACTTTTCCTCGGGTTCAAGACCCGTGGAAAGGCCTGTATACTTATTTTGTGAACCATATTTCCTCTTTGCTCCTACTCTCTCTCCCCGCTTTACTTCTGATAGATTGCCCTGAATTTCATCCAGAATTTTCAGCCCTGCCTTAACCGCTTGATAACATGTGAAAAGGAACAAAAGGGCTCCTAACACTAGAAAAAGTTCAAGGCCAAACATACCTTGTAAAGCTATTTCCCACTTTACTTCTGATAGACTGTCTTGAATTTCGTTAGAAAGTTCAAGGCCAGACTTACCTTGTAAAGCTATTTCCCACTTTACTTCTGATAGACTGTCTTGAATTTCGTTAGAAAGTTCAAGACCAGACTTACCTTGTAAAGCTATACTTACGGGTACCCTGTTCCCCAGCTGAAGAGTTCTGAATTCACGCAGTTGAATCCTTCTCAACAGTCTGTTTTACGGGAACACTTCATTACCACCGTTCCCCAGCTGAGGAGTTCTGAATCCACACCAGATCCTTCTCAACAGTCTGTTTTACGGGAACCTTTATGACCGTGACCCGCAGTTCTGGTTCCGGAATGAGGGATCTTCCTTGCGCCGGTGATGGTAACCGTCCAGGGTTTTCTCATCCCAGGATTTCTCGTCCCGGGTTTTCTCGTCTCGGGTTTTCTCGTCCCGGGTTTCAGCACCAACTCTTACACGCGTTCTCGCGACCGGCCAGGAAGAACACAGCAAACCAGAATCTTCTGCGGCAAAACTTTATTGCTTACATCTTCAGGAGCAAGAGTGCAAGAGAGAGAATGGCGAAACCCCGTCCCTTTTAAGGAGAATTATTCTCCGCCTAGGACGTATTACTCCCTGATTGGCTGCAGCCCATCGGCCGAGTTGTCGTCACGGGGAAGGCAGAGCACATGGGGTGGAAAACTACCCTTGGCACATGCGCAGATTATTTGTTTACCACTTAGAACACAGAATGTCAGTGCCATCTTGTAACGGCGAATGTGAGGGCGGCTCCCCACACTCCACATCCTCGCCAGCATCTGCTGTCACCTGAGTTTTTGATCTTAGCCATTCTGACTGGAGTGAAGTGGAATCTCAGTGTTGTTTTGATTTGCATTTCCCTGATGATTAAGGATGTTGAACATTTTTTCAGGTGCTTCTCTGCCATTCCGTATTCCTCAGGCTCTTCACACCTTTTCTCATCACCTGTTATTTCTCTCACTTCTCTCTTCCCAGGTGATATCTCTGGTCTCTGTCCTTGTGGACAGTGAACTTGACTGAGAGTAGCTTCCCAATAAACCCAGCTATATCATTTATCTGGCTTGAATTGGCTCATTTCACTGGCAAAGAAATAACCTATCAAGTTGTAGGGAATATTTTCCCCTTATACTCTGTGGATTCCATGGATTGATCTCAGGTTGTCATGGTTTGTGTCATACTGAGGTCAGCCTCAGCATGAGGAGGGTCCTGAGAAAGGTGGGGATATGAGTAGAGTCATATATGAATCTTAGAGTATTAGTTCTCACCCCTGGTTCTTTAAAACAAAACAAAAAACAAGACAAAAGCACATTTTCTTATAGATTTTTTAAATGCCTCTCCTTCATGGGTACCTGGGCACAGTTCTTCTGGCTTCCTGGTACAGTGTACAGCAGTGTTTAGTAACCACTTTCATTTAAGATCAGAAAAGTGTCAGAATACTGAGGATAAAATGATGTTTTATAAAGTTTTAAACTTATGCAAGTAAAGTAGGCATTGTTGTCTTCAATCCTTCAAGTAATTAGAGAATAAAGTACTAACATTTTATATGCTTAAATATAACTTTTTAATTGTCTAATTTTTGTTTCCAATCCTAGCAATTCCATAACTTCATATATTCTCCTTCTAAGACTATTTATTTCTAGATCATATACAAGCCATCCTCCTATAAAATAATCCCACTATCATTTGCTTGTATTTCATAGATTCCTTATTTTTCTATCCATTCATTTTCTTATTGAGAACACTTTAATTCTCTATCCTTGATGTTTCCAAGTTCACTATGGCTAATTAATGCAGTAGTCATTAGAAAGGAGGATGTATGTATCTCTTCATAATTCCAAATTCCTGGCTAAGTCTCAGAATGAACAATTCTACAAAGGATCACATATCTTCTATGACCAACGTTATCCTTTTTAATAGGGTTATTTGATTCTTTTATTGTTGATAATAGTTTTCAGTAGACTGGGTTTTTTTGTTATTCCACAAGAATTTCCGAATTGCTCTTTCTAACTCTATGAAGAATTAATTTGGAATTATGATGGGGATTGCATTGAATCTGTAGATTGCTTTTAGGAAGATAGCCATTTTTACTACATTAATACTGTCAATTCATGAGCATGAGTGATATTTCTATCTTCTTCGATTTCTTTCTTCAGAGATTTGAAGTTCACACCATACAGATTTTTCTGTTGCTTGGTTAGAGTCACACCAAGGTATGTAACATTATTTTTGACTATTGAGAAGGGTGTCAGTTCCCTAATTTCTCTCTGTGTCTGTTTATCATTTGAGTATAGGAATGCTACTTGATTTGTTTGAGTTAATTTGATATCCAGTGACTTTGCTGAAGTTTTTTTTTTTTTTTTATCAGTTGTAGGAGTATATGTATACGATCATATCATCTACAAATAGTGATAGCTTGACTTCTTCCTTTCCAACTTGTATCCCTTTGAACTCCTTTTGTTGTCTAATTGCTCTGGCTATAACTTAAAGTACTGTATTGAATAGATAGGGAAAGAGAGAGAGAAAGGACAGCCTTGTCTAGTCACTCATTTTATTGGGATTGCTTCAAGTTTCTATTTAGTTTGATGTTGGCTACTGGTTTGCTGTAGATTGCTTTTATTATATTTAGGTATGGGCCTTGAATTCCTGATCTTTCCAAGACTTTTAACATGAATGGGTGTTGGATTTTGTCAGATGCTTTCTTAGCATCTAACAAGATGATCATGTGGTTTTTGTCTTTTAGATTGTTTATTTAGTTGATTATGTTGATGGATTTCTGTATATTAAACCATCCCTGCATTCCTGAGATAAACTTGCTTGATCAGGATGGATGATCATTTTGATGTATTCTTGGTTTCGGTTTGCGAAAATTTTATTGAGTATTTTTGCATCGATATTCATAAGGAATATTGATCTGAAATTCTCTTTCAAAAAACCAAAACCAACCAACCAAACAACAACAACAAAAATGCTGAGATGAACTACAAGACCCAAGAGACTCACAAGGCAAGTAGCACAAGTTTGTATAGCCTAGTTGCAGGAAGAAAGGCAAAGAAATTAGGAAAAGAAGATGTTTGGAAATATCAAAGTTGGTGGAAGTTAGAAATATATGTTTAGTGTGCCTGAAGTAAGATAGATACAAATAAAAATAAAAGGGACTTCATACATAGACCACTAATCCCTACACTTACTGATCACCTTGAAATCAGCAGAGAAAATTGTCATGTTACATGGACAAGGGTGATACAAGATTTAACTAATACTTCATAAGAAACATAAGAGGAAAATTCATAAGAATGTATCTCCAAGATGCTAAAATTGAACACTGTCACACATAACACTATAGTGAGGAAAACAAAGCATTGGGCTCAGTGGGAGACCCTGCTTCTGTCTCTAAGCTGGAGATATATCAATGAAGGTACCCTACATCAACTTTGAGATCCTATATGCATGCACATAACACACACACACACACACACACACACACACACACACACACACACACGCACATGGCAAAAATATAACAAAATATTTTGTTATAGTTTTGATTGATATAAAACTATAACAAAATATAAAAATGTGATAAAAACTTCTTGTCTGTGTTATGTTCTATAAGAAGTATTAAAGGCAACTCATGTTGAGAAGTTGTGTTCTTTGGGTGACATGCATCCATAGTAGATTAGATCCTCTGAAGGGTTACTATACAAGCAAATTAAAAGACAAGGAACTTTTCTTTTACCAAATTTTAAAAATTAAAACAAATACATATATTCATTAACAGCTTCAATTATAACAGCAAAAATTGTAGCTCTAATCATGAGACTTATAAGGTACATGATATAGGCTATTTAAAATACAAAGAATGATGTTAAAGTATTAAAAGATTTCTATAATGTTTGCATGAAATGTTGAGATACTAAGCCCATGGAGACTGTGTCTTCTGTTAAAAATACACTGTATAATTTCAGGTGAAACTAATGAATGACAATAAACAGGGTCAATTGCTAAAGGAGAAGAATCACTGTGGATGATGAACTGATGGCTGTACTGTAAATAATATACAATTCATATAGTAGCATCTTCAGACAAGTGAGAAACACACTAAACCTGAAATCAAATGATGAATCAAGAAGCAGAAAAAGAAATGCATCAAGCTAAAAATTAAATGACTCGCACAAATGCAATTTGGCAATTGTTGAAGGACAGATTTGGAGGAATGTTCTCAAATTATGAAAGTTGTGTTGTTTAGAAAAGAAGTAGAAAATCTCTCTGGGAAATATTTTCTAAATATTTCTTATCTTTTCTGTGAAGATCTATGCTTGTAAATCGAATTGAATGTTTTCGTGACTTAAACCTAGGTCAAGATGGTTGTAAATCCATTTCTGACTCTACAATAAAGTTTATTATGTCAAAAAATCCTGTTAGTCCTGTTGGAGGAATGTAATGACTCACTCAGTATCATTTCTTTTATGTTTGTGGATGTATGTAATTTTGTGAACCTTTGAATGCAGGTTCTGAGTCTGGAAGGAGACTTTAGATCCACTAAAACACAAGTTATAGATAGTTTTCAGGAGCTCTACAAGAGTGATGCAAACATAGCTGGGATCCTGTGCAAGAGCAGCATGTGTTTCAAACACTCAGCCATCTCTCTATCTCTAACTCTATCAGAAGTGACCACAAACCAATAGTGTATGTTGGGCTCCAAAATGAACTATGTGTTTGATGTGCATTCCATTTGGTAATCTGGGTTAACATCCATTTCTATGACAAGAAAATGTGAGGACTTTTGTAGTGCAAGAAGGACTACCTCCTAATTATATGACTGGTGACTACAGGGCGCATGAGCTGAATTCTGCTTCTAATGTTGAGGTGATTAGGCAGTGTGAATAGTATGTGTAATGTAGACTTAATGTAGGGTAGAATAGCTTAGAAGCTTCAGAAGTTTAGAAGCAGTCATTAGTTGTTTATAAGATAAAAACTCCTCTAAACAGAAAGTTGCTTGAATATCAAGACAGAGTTCACATGTGTTACATGAAAATATAAGATTAAAATAGGCAAGCTCAAAATGAATCTCTGTTGGTGAGGTATTTCCTGAATATGCAGGAATTCCTGGGTTCACTCTTCAGCACCATATAAAAAGAGTATGGTGACACTCAGCTGCAATCACAGCACTTGGGAGGTGCATGCAGGAGGCTCAGAAGTTCAAGATCATCGTTGGATTCATTGCCAGTTCAAGGTTAGCTTAGACTACATAAGATTCCAAAAATGTAAAAATAATAGAAGTTGAAGTGTTTTAAATAGGAGTGGCCCACATAGACTCATGGATTTGAATGCTTGACCTAGAGGAAGTGGTATTATTAGGACATATGATCTTCGTGGAGGAAATGGGTCACTCTGGAGGCAGGCTTTGGGGTCTCATAGAAGCTCAAGCTACACCCAGTGTGGGATTTACCTTCGGCTCCCTGTGGACCAAGATATGGAACTCTCAGCAGGTCCAGCACAATATCTGCCTGTGCACTTAGACTACATTTCTAAAAGTGTAAGCCAGTCCCAATTAAGTGTTTTCCATTATAAGCATTTTTGTGGTCATGATTTTTCTTTACAGCAATAAATCTTAACTAATAGTGTCTAATGAAAATTTGAAAAAACCAACTGGTATACAAAATTTAAACAATATGCAAATATTATAAATAAACATATTTTATCTACTTATGTAAAAATAATCTGAGTATTCAGTGTTTGGAAAAAACTTAGCTAGCAAGAATTATCTGTCCATACAAATAGATCACACTGATATCTATATTCTTTATATTTTAATTTGTAATTTTCTTACTTCATATATGTATTACTTTAATAAACAGAAATGGGAAAAATAGAAAAGCTTTCACAAAGTGAGAAAATGAAAATGCCATTGTTTCAACTGCTTAAGGAAGGAATATTAAAGAATAAAAATATTTTCATTTAGCTTTAGGCAATATCTTTCATGTCGACTGCTTCTGAAAATCTGGTATCTTCTCAGTGGGAGACTGCTCATTAAGCACATTTCAATAATGTAGCACAGAAATATGGTAAAGTTACTAAAGAGTGATTGTTCTCTCAGAGTGCACTTAGTACATGATCCATAGCTTCTCCTTGAATATATTTTCATTCAATTATTGTTTCTGCTGACCTGAGACATATCATCACCCATAAGTGTGAAAACCCATTTTTAATAAGGGTCATTATTCTCACATTGAACTTGGCTCATGCTATGTTTGTGAAGCTTTGGAAGAGCTTTATGATTTTAGGTTCTTTGAGACTCACATATAGTTTGGGTTTTACAAACTCAGAGGATATGGACTGCATGTGATGACTATAGGAACATTTATTATATTAACTGTACAGTGGTTTTTGTCATTATATAACACTGTGTCCTTATCAATTATAGAGAAGACTTCAGGTATGAACACATGAAAGTGATTCATAGCAATGGAAGAATACCAAAGTATAAATGTTTGTATCAAATATTTTATTGTTTGTCAATTATCTATTATCAACCTCACATATTTTTTCTATCTACCTATTAACCCATTACCTAACTATATCTATCTATCTATCTATCTATCTATCTATCTATCTATCTATCTATCTATCTATCTACTTCTCTATCTATTGTCTATTGATCTCACATATATCTACTTAATCAGCTTTCTACTATTTATTATCTATCTATTAAAATAATCTATTATCTTTTCATGTATCTATTGTATATCAATCTGTATACCACCTATCTATCTTTGAAAAAATATTCTTCTTGGGAATTTTAGGAAGCTGTAGTTTTCTGAACTAAAGATATATTGTGCTGTGGGATGGGATGGGATGGGATGGGATGGGATGGGATGGGATGGGATGGGATGGGATGGTGTAATGTGGTATGGTTTGGGAAGTATTAGTCATCTGTATACTTTTAGGAAAAAGTATTTCCATCTTGATAAATTCATATTTTTGTTGTTTTTAAGCAGTTTGGATCCATTTTTTTCAACAAGCTAAAAGAGTTTATAAACATTGGCTGAAAGCTTGTGAAAATGAAACAGGCATATCTGGGTGGAACTCTTCTCTCTATCTCTAGCCTTCTGATGGAAAGCAAGGATTTCAGTCTCTCTCCTAATTCAACTACAACACTGAGGGTCTTGAGAGGCAACCATCTTGATGTCTAGCACTGGGTTATTTATATAACTGACATGTTTCATTTTTCAATCTGAATTATGTTCCTATTTCAGAGAAGAAAAACTTGAAAGGCATATTGTGGGAGTTAAAATGTAAGAAGTCTTATAAAATACAAGGCATGGGGATCTAGGGGAACTAACTTAAATAACTAGCTAATGACTTCAGATTCTAAGCACCAATTTATTTGCTGCTGGCAGAGATATCTCCCTTCCTCCTTGACCTTGGTAAATTTCCACATTTTATTTTAAATATTTCATTTTTATTCTTTGACTACTTATTATCATGTTCTTTAAGTCCCACATGCCACAATCTTTGCTTCTTGGTCTTTAAATATGATGAAATTGGAACTTTTTGCACATTTATGAGTCTTTGGAGGCCATGATTTAGAGCCAAGTATATGATGTACAGTGTGAGAATTCAAGACACAATGTCATTTCTCTTCTTGCTGACTTCCTCACCTGCACAAGAATGGATACCATTAAAGGAACCTCACAGGTAGTATAAGATGTTGAAATGTTCTATGAGACAACAAATTCATGGATACAAATAAAAGTTACATGGAAGTCATATCTCCTGTCACCAAGCCATAACACTGTGGAAGCATAGGATGTTTTTCAAATTTATATGCATGTGTTTATTTATATGTGTGCATATGTAAGTTTTCATTTGCGCTTTCAGTGATTTATGCATGTGGAAGCGACAGTACAAATTTAACTGTCATTTTTTAGGCACTTTTCACAATTTGCTTTTACATAGAGTCTCTAAGCTGCTTTGATCTCATCCATTAGACTGAACCGTTGAGATCCAAGGATCCTTCTATCTTTGCCTTCCCAGATCTAGAATTAGAAGTGCACACTACCAACCCAGATGTTGAAGAAAAAAAAAATGGCTTCTGAGAATCAAACTCAAATCCTCATGTCTCAGACTCTCAGATAGAAAAAACAATAACAGTCAATCCCCTACAACACCAACATGCTAACACTTGGTTGAATAGCTAAAAATAAACATCATTTTCAGAAACATAGCCACAGGTAATAGTTCTTTTCTTTGGCCTCTGGTTTATATAACATAAGGCAATTTAATGGTTCAAGTATCACAGTGCTTGTATGTATGCAGTTGCCAGTCTACAAAACTTGCCAAATTTTGAAATATCTCTTCAGTGTTAAGGAGCTGGAGATCTTAGTGTAGCCCAGGATTCCATCTATAATTGTTGGATTAGAGTCAGAGAAGTAGAAAATTGGAATTGACCCAACTTTCTGTGAAATGGAAAGTACAGTTGGCAGTAGGGCTAAATATGGAGAATGGTAAATGAAGGGATACATTGTTTTAAAAGCTTACTCTAGCATCAAGTAGAAAAAGACAAATCAGATGAACAGACTTTAGCTGCCTCAACTCCCTGCACCTCCATGTTGATTGTGAAGACTTTAGTTCAGCAGGACAGCAGGAAAGGAGATAAGGGAGTTGATTTCAGAGAAGCTGCTCCCCTGTGGGGTCCTGTCATTTCTGTGAAGCATGGAAAAGGGAAGATGAAGGCATCAAATGAGAGATAGATGTGCTTGGTAAAGATAGAAAAGGTAACAAAATCAAGTGCACCCCCTAAGACTTAGAATTTTTTAACTAAAATGGACAGTATACATTTCTGTTCAATGGTACTTGTATTAAGAATTCTTGTATTAAGAAGACTGTTCCTTTTATATTAAGTTACTAATGAAATAATATTTCCTTTCTTTGCCTGGTCCTTAGAAGATTCTATAATGTCTTCACAAATGCCTTCACCAGTTCCCTCAGACTTAGAAAATAATCAGGTTCTTTATGTGATCCACACAGGAACTTCTTGTGCACTAGCTGATAGACAAAAGAGTTTTTATTAAATTTTTTTGTGTGTTTTGTTTTTTTGTTTGTTTGTTTGTTTGTTAGACAGGTCCGTTAGTAGGTTAGTAGTTTGGAATCTAGTGAGTAGAGTAGACTGGCTGCTCATTGAACCACAGGGATCGGCCAGTCTCAAAGACGTCAGCACTGGGATCAAAAGTACACAGCTGTTTACGTGGATTTGGAGATGAAATTAAGGTCTTCTTGTTTGTGAAATAAGCATGTTACTTGACCCGTCCAGCAGGTCCAGTTATTCGAGGGTCTTGAGGGGACCTTCTCCTAAGAACCAAATGGGGGGAGGGAGACACGGACACCAAGTGCGAGAATCCACAGGGAACCAGTCTGATTAGCATCAAGGTGTCACTGTATCAGCAAGGCTCAAGGCTAATGCACAAGCAAAAGGGCGTACTTCTCAGCAGGAGGAATGGGGCAACGGAAATGCACAAGCAAAGGAGGAAGTACTTCTCGGCAGGAGGGATGGGGCAGCAGAAAATTTTATTTTGGGGACTACAAGGGGAAGCAGGAACTTGGTGGTATCAGGGTACATCTTGTGGTCAGAACATCTGGCGCTGACTTAGGGCTGGAACAATCTGTGGTTGTTCTCGGAGTGGTGCCTCAGTGGCCCGCTTTTGACCCCCTTTTCTTCTGGGGGGAGAGGCCCAATTCAGAGATCAGGACAATAGTGTTGTCTTAATAGTTCCCAACAGTTACTAACTATCTTTTTTCCCCAGACCCTCCAACCAAGTGACTGAGAAGCCATCTAGAAAGATTTTTAGGAACATTTAGTTCATAGCTTCCTCACTGGATCTCTGAAGATTCTCTATCCAAGGATTTGCTCCCTATTTTATGCTAGAGCTGATTCATACTTCACTACATGAAAAAGTAAAACCCTGAAAGCTTCATTTATGAGAAACAGGAGAGAAATTAGTAAAAGAACAAAAAAAAAAAAACGAACTATTTTCTATATTTAGACAATAAAAATAGAATATTTTATATGGTGTTTTAAAATTATGGGACATCTTCTTATTAGGAATTTTCTTCCTTTTTGAGATATCTTACAGATTATGGTCTATCATATCCTTGAAATCAAGCCATAGAAATCCTGGAGAGTACTCTTAGGAAAGATTTTTTACACTATATTGAAGAAATAATTGTGAATAAATAGTACACTTACACTTACTCTCCTATAATCCAGTCACCTGTCAGGTAGAGATGGCCAAAAGACTTCCTTAGAGCAACAAGATTCTAAGATGTCCTCTGTTTCGTTAACATGTTGAGTCTACCAAAATGATATGGAGAAGTCTGCTATATGTTCTTATTTCATTCATTTACTATGAATTATATTTCAACCTAAAGCAGCTGAAAAAAGAGAAATATTTATTCAACTTGGAGGTCCACATTACTGCCAGCTTTTTATAGGAAAATCAAGGCAGATATTCTATGTGTCAAGTCTGTCATCAAGAGAAGAGAGAATAGATCTTTGCTGCATGTTCCTGTTTTCCTTTCTCTATGTATGGATATAGTGCAGCGACCAATTTTTCCACCAACCAAAAAGAAAACAACATCATCCTGAGTGAGGTAACACAATCACAAAGGAACTCACACAATATGTACTCACTGATAAGTGGATACTAGCCCAAAACCTAGGATACCCACGATATAAGATACAATTTCCTAAACACATGAAACTCAAGAAAAATGAAGACTGAAGTGTGGACACTATGCCCCTCCTTAGAAGTGGGAACAAAACACCCATGGAAGGAGTTACAGAAACAAAGTATGGAGCTGAGATGAAAGGATGGACCATGTAGAGACTGCCATATCCAGGGATCCACCCCATAATCAGCTTCCAAATGCTGACACCATTGCATACACTAGCAAGATTTTACTGAAAGGACCCAGATGTAGCTGTCTCTTGTGAGACTATGCCGGGGCCTAGCAAACACAGAAGTGGATGCTCACAGTCAGCTAATGGATGGATCACAGGGCTCCCAATGGAGGAGCTAGAGAAAGTACCCAAGGAGCTAAAGGGATCTTCAACCCTATAGGTGGAACAACATTATGAACTAACCAGTACCCCTGAGCTCTTGACTCTAGCTGCATATGTATCAAAAGATGGCCTAGTCGGCCATCACTGGAAAGAGAGGCCCATTGGACACGCAGACTTTGTGTGCCCCGGTACAGGGGAACGCCAGGGCCAAAGGGGGGGAGTGGGAGGGTAGGGGAGTGGGGGTGGGTGGGTAAGGGGGACTTTTGGTATAGCATTGGAAATGTAAATGAGCTAAATACCTAATAAAAAAAAAAAAAAAAAAAAAAGAAAACAACAGCTGCACAACCAGGCCAACCTGATCAAAACAACTGTTCAACTAGCCCTCTCTTCTTAAGTTAGTCTAGTCTGTGGCAAATGGGTGATTTAAAACCATTCTTTCTCTGTTATGTAACAGAAACTGCATGGTACAGATGCTGCTGTAAAAATGAGGAGCTTCTATTAGTCCATGTCTTTAAAAATAACTGTGTTCCCTGAAGCCCCCTGGGACAAGCTCACTTTCTTTCTTTTTTTTTTCCATTTTTTATTAGGTATTTAGCTCATTTACATTTCCAATGCTATACAAAAAGTCCCCAATATCCACCCACCCCCACTCCCTTGCCCACCCACTCCCCCTTTTTGGCCCTGGTGTTCCCCTGTACTGGGGCATATAAAGTTTGCAAGTCCAATGGGCCTCTCTTTCCAGTGATGGCCGACTAGGCCATCTTTTGATATATATGCAGCTAGAGTCAAGAGCTCCGGGGTACTGGTTAGTTCATAATGTTGTTCCACCTATAGGGTTGCAGATCCCTTTAGCTCCTTGGCTACTTTCTCTAGCTCCTCCATTGGGAGCCCTATGATCCATCCATTAGCTGACTGTGAGCATCCACTTCTGTGTTTGCTAGGCCCCGGCATAGTCTCACAAGAGACAGCTACATCTGGGTCCTTTCAATAAAATCTTGCTAGTGTATGCAATGGTGTCAGCGTTTGGATGCTGATTATGGGGTGGATCCCTGGATATGGCAGTCTCTACATGGTCCATCCTTTCATCTCAGCTCCAAACTTTGTCTCTGTAACTTCTTCCATGGGTGTTTTGTTCCCAAATCTAAGGAGGGGCATAGTGTCCACACTTCAGTCTTCATTCTTCTTGAGTTTCATGTGTTTAGCAAATTATATCTTATATCTTGGGTATCCTAGGTTTGGGGCTAATATCCACTTATCAGTGAGTACATATTGTGTGAGTTTCTTTGTGAATGTGTTACCTCACTCAGGATGATGCCCTCCAGGTCCATCCATTTGGCTAGGAATTTCATAAATTCATTCTTTTTAATAGCTGAGTAGTACTCCATTGTGTAAATGTACCACATTTTCTGTATCCATTCCTCTGTTGAGGGGCATCTAGGTTCTTTCCAGCTTCTGGCTATTATAAATAAGGCTGCTATGAACATAGTGGAGCATGTGTCCTTCTTACCAGTTGGGGCATCTTCTGGATATATGCCCAGGAGAGGTATTGCTGGATCCTCCGGTAGTACTATGTCCAATTTTCTGAGGAACCGCCAGACTGATTTCCAGAGTGGTTGTACAAGCCTGCACTCCCACCAACAATGGAGGAGTGTTCCTCTTTCTCCACATCCACGCCAGCATCTGCTGTCACCTGAATTTTTGATCTTAGCCATTCTGACTGGTGTGAGGTGGAATCTCAGGGTTGTTTTGATTTGCATTTCCCTGATGATTAAGGATGTTGAACATTTTTTCAGGTGCTTCTCTGCCATTCGGTATTCCTCAAGTGAGAATTCTTTGTTCAGTTCTGAGCCCCATTTTTTAATGGGGTTATTTGATTTTCTGAAGTCCACCTTCTTGAGTTCTTTATATATGTTGGATATTAGTCCCCTATCTGATTTAGGATAGGTAAAGATCCTTTCCCAATCTGTTGGTGGTCTTTTTGTCTTATTGATGGTGTCTTTTGCCTTGCAGAAACTTTGGAGTTTAATTAGGTCCCATTTGTCAATTCTCGATCTTACAGCACAAGCCATTGCTGTTCTGTTCAGGAATTTTTCCCCTGTGCCCATATCTTCAAGGCTTTTCCCCACTTTCTACTCTATAAGTTTCAGTGTCTCTGGTTTTATGTGAAGTTCCTTGATCCACTTAGATTTGACCTTAGTACAAGGAGATAAGTATGGATCGATTCACATTCTTCTACATGATAACAACCAGTTGTGCCAGCACCAATTGTTGAAAATGCTGTCTTTCTTCCACTGGATGGTTTTAGCTCCCTTGTCGTAGATCAAGTGACCATAGGTGTGTGGGTTCATTTCTGGGTCTTCAATTCTATTCCATTGGTCTACTTGTCTGTCTCTATACCAGTACCATGCAGTTTTTATCACAATTGCTCTGTAGTAAAGCTTTAGGTCTGGCATGGTGATTCTGCCAGAAGTTCTTTTATCCTTGAGAAGACTTTTTGCTATCCTAGGTTTTTTGTTATTCCAGACAAATTTGCAAATTGCTCCTTCCAATTCGTTGAAGAATTGAGTTGGAATTTTGATGGGGATTGCATTGAATCTGTAGATTGCTTTTGGCAAGATAGCCATTTTTACAATGTTGATCCTGCCAATCCATGAGCATGGGAGATCTTTCCATCTTCTGAGATCTTCCTTAATTTTTTTCTTTAGAGATTTGAAGTTTTTATCATACAGATCTTTCACTTCCTTAGTTAGAGTCACGCCAAGATATTTTATATTATTTGTGACTATTGAGAAGGGTGCTGTTTCCCTAATTTTTTTCTCAACCTGTTTATTCTTTGTATAGGGAAAGGCCATTGACTTGTTTGAGTTTATTTTATATCCAGCTACTTCACCGAAGCTGTTTATCAGGTTTAGGAGTTCTCTGGTAGAATTTTTAGGGTCACTTATATATACTATCATATCATCTGCAAAACGTGATATTTTGACTTCCTCTTTTCCAATTTGTATCCCCTTGATCTCCTTTTGTTGTCGAATTGCTCTGGCTAATACTTCAAGTACTATGTTGAAAAGGTAGGGAGAAAGTGGACAGCCTTGTCTAGTCCCTGATTTTAGTGGGATTGCTTCCAGCTTCTCTCCATTTACTTTGATGTTGGCTACTGGTTTGCTGTAGATTGCTTTTATCATGTTTAGGTATGGGCCTTGAATTCCTGATCTTTCCAAAACTTTTATCATGAATGGGTGTTGGATCTTGTCAAATGCTTTTTCTGCATCTAACGAGATGATCATGTGGTTTTTGTCTTTGAGTTTGTTTATATAATGGATTACATTGATGGATTTTCGTATATTAAACCATCCCTGCATCCCTGGAATAAAACCTACTAGGTCAGGATGGATGATTGCTTTAATGTGTTCTTGGATTCGGTTAGCGAGAATTTTATTGAGGATTTTTGCATCGATATTCATAAGAGAAATTGGTCTGAAGTTCTCTATCTTTGTTGGGTCTTTCTGTGGTTTAGGTATCAGAGTAATAGTGGCTTCATAAAATGAGTTGGGTAGAGTACCTTCTACTTCTATTTTGTGAAATAGTTTGTGCAGAACTGGAATTAGATCTTCTTTGAAGGTCTGATAGAACTCTGCACTAAACCCATCTGGTCCTGGGCTTTTTTTGGTTGGGAGACTATTAATAACTGCTTCTATTTCTTTAGGTGATATGGGACTGTTTAGATGATGAACTTGATCCTGATTCAACTTTGGTACCTGGTATCTGTCCACAAATTTGTCCATTTCGTCCAGGTTTTCCAGTTTTGTTGAGTATAGCCTTTTGTAGAAGGATCTGATGGTGTTTTGGATTTCTTCAGGATCTATTGTTATGTCTCCCTTTTCATTTCTGATTTTGTTAATTAGGATTTTGTCCCTGTGCCCTTTAGTGAGTCTAGCTAAGGGTTTATCTATCTTGTTGATTTTCTCAAAGAACCAACTCCTCGTTTGGTTAATTCTTTGAATAGTTCTTTTTGTTTCCACTTGGTTGATTTCACCCCTGAGTTTGATTATTTCCTGCCGTCTACTCCTCTTGGGTGAATTTGCTTCCTTTTTTTCTAGGGATTTTAGATGTGTTGTCAAGCTGCTAGTATGTGCTGTCTCCCGTTTCTTCTTGGAGGCACTCAGAGCTATGAGTTTCCCTCTTAGAAATGCTTTCATTGTGTCCCATAGCTTTGGGTACGTTGTGGCTTCATTTTCATTAAACTCTAAAAAGTCTTTAATTTCTTTCTTTATTCCTTCCTTGACCAAGGTATCATTGAGAAGAGTGTTATTCAGTTTCCACGTGAATGTTGGCTTTCCATTATTTATGTTGTTATTGAAGATCAGTCTTAGGCCATGGTGGTCTGATAGGATACATGGGACAATTTCAATATTTTTGTATCTATTGAGGCCTGTTTTGTGACCAATTATATGGTCAATTTTGGAGAAGGTCCCGTGAGGTGCTGAGAAGAAGGTATATCCTTTTGTTTTAGGATAAAATGTTCTGTAGATATCTGTCAGGTCCATTTGGTTCATAACTTCTGTTAGTTTCACTGTGTCCCTGTTTAGTTTCTGATTCCATGATCTGTCCTTTGAAGAAAGTGGTGTGTTGAAGTCTCCCACTATTATTGTGTGAGGTGCAATGTATGCTTTGAGCTTTACTAAAGTGTCTCTAATGAATGTGGCTGCCCTTGCATTTGGTGCATAGATATTCAGAATTGAGAGTTCCTCTTGGAGGATTTTACCTTTGATGAGTATGAAGTGTCCCTCCTTGTCTTTTTTGATAACTTTGGGTTGGAAGTCGATTTTATCCGATATTAAAATGGCTACTCCAGCTTGTTTCTTCAGTCCATTTGCTTGGAAAATTGTTTTCCAGCCTTTCACTCTGAGGTAGTGTCTGTCTTTTTCCCTGAGATGGGTTTCCTGTAAGCAGCAGAATGTTGGGTCCTGTTTGTGTAGCCAGTCTGTTAGTCTATGTCTTTTTATTGGGGAATTGAGTCCATTGATATTAAGAGATATTAAGGAAAAGTAATTGTTGCTTCCTTTTATTTTTGTTGTTAGAGTTGGCATTCTGTTCTTGTGGCTGTCTTCTTTTTGGTTTGTTGAATGATTACTTTCTTGGTTGTTCTAGGGCGTGATTTCCGTCCTTGTATTGCTTCTTTTCTGTTATTATCCTTTGAAGGGCTGGATTTGTGGAAAGATATTGTGTGAATTTGTTTTTGTCGTGGAATACTTTGGTTTCTCCATCTATTATAATTGAGAGTTTGGCCGGGTATAGTAGCCTGGGCTGGCATTTGTGTTCTCTTAGTGTCTGTATAACATCTGTCCAGGCTCTTCTGGCTTTCATAATCTCTGGTGAAAAGTCTGGTGTAATTCTGATAGGCCTTCCTTTATATGTTACTTGACCTTTCTCCCTTACTGCTTTTAATATTCTATCTTTATTTAGTGCATTTGTTGTTCTGATTATTATGTGTCGGGAGGAATTTCTTTTCTGGTACAGTCTATTTGGAGTTCTGTAGGCTTCTTGTATGATCATGGGCATCTCTTTTTTTATGTTTGGGAAGTTTTCTTCTATTATTTTGTTGAAGATATTAGCTGGCCCTTTAAGTTGAAAATCTTCATTCTCATCAATTCCTATTATCCGTAGGTTTGGTCTTCTCATTGTGTCCTGGATTACCTGGATGTTTTGAGTTAGGATCCTTTTGCATTTTGTATTTTCTTTGACTGTTGTGTCGATGTTCTCTATGGAATCTTCTGCACCTGAGATTCTCTCTTCCATTTCTTGTATTCTGTTGCTGATGTTCGCATCTATGGTTCCAGATCTCTTTCCTAGGGTTTCTATCTCCAGCGTTGCCTCGCTTTGGGTTTTCTTTATTGTGTCTACTTCCCCTTTTAGTTCTAGTATGGTTTTGTTCATTTCCATCACCTGTTTGGATGTGTTTTCCTGTTTTTCTTTAATGATTTCTACCTGTTTGGCTGTGTTTTCCTGCTTTTCTTTAAGGGCCTGTAACTCTTTAGCAGTGCTCTCCTGTAATTCTTTAAGTGACTTATGAAAGTCCTTCTTGATGTCCTCTATCATCATCATGAGAAATGTTTTTAAATCTGGGTCTAGATTTTCGGTTGTGTTGGGGTGCCCAGGACTAGGTGGGGTGGGAGTGCTGCGTTCTGATGATGGTGAGTGGTCTTGATTTCTGTTAGTAGGATTCTTACATTTGCCTTTCACCATCTGGTAATCTCTGAAGCTAGCTGTTTTAGTTGTCACTGTTAAGAGCTTGTTCTTCAGGTGACTCTGTTAGCCTCTATAAGCAGACCTGGAGGGTAGCACTCTCCTTAGTTTCAGTGGGCAGAGTATTCTCTGCAGGCACGCTCTCTTCTTGCAGGGCAGGTACCCAGATATCTGGTGTTCGAACCAGACTCCTGGCAGAAGTTGTGTTCCACTCACTAGAGGTCTTAGGATCTCGTGTGGAATCCTATGTGGGCCCTTGCGGGTGTCAGGCTTTTCCGCTGGCAAGGTAGCCCGGGGCTCGAGTGGAGCAGAAGGGGTTTGTGCCCCAGATCAAGCCCGGGTAGCCTGCTTCCCTATGTACCACAGTCTCAGGTTCCGCGCGATTGGATTGGGGCAGGCGCTATGTTCCACTCACCAGAGGTCTTAGGATCCCGTGGGGAGTCCCGTGTGGGCCCTTGCGGGTGTTGGGCAAGCCTCTGCTGGCAAGGTAGCCCGGGGCTCGAGTCGAGAGGAAGGGACTTGTGCCCCAGATCAGGCCCGGGTAGCCTGCTTCCCTATGTACTGCAGACTCAGGTTCCACGCGATTGGATTGGGGCAGGTGCCGTGTTCCACTCACCAGAGGTCTTAGGATCCCGTGGGGAGTCCTGTGTGGGCCCTTGCGGGTGTTGGGCAAGACTCTGCTGGCAAGGTAGCCCGGGGCTCGTCACTTTCTTTTTTTAAATTAATTTATTTTTTACACTTCATATTCCATTTCCCCCTCCCTCATTCACCCTTTGACTGCTCCACATCCCTCTTCCTCAACCTGCCTATCTCCATGTGGATGCTCCTAACCCCCACCAAACCTGATCTCTGTACTCCCTGTGGTCTCCAGTCTCTTGAGGGTTAGGTGGTTATGCTTGCTTTCTTATGCTATGAAAGTGGCCATGGATACATATTAACTAAAGGGCAGAACATTTGCCACCTGTGCATTAGAGATAACCTTATTGTAAGCACATGCGATGGGCTGCTTATCAACTACAACATGTAGAATTTCCCCTCTATCTCTGAAATTTTTAAGAGGAGATTTTGCTAACTTCAGCAGACTGAATTCCCTTCAGATCTCCCACTACAATGTCTTTCCATTACATTAATAATTCTCTAAATCTGTTATCAAAATGGATAATATCATTGTCTCTTTTGATTAACAAATCTGTAACTTTACAGTCTCTACTTCTCTTCCTATGATTGTTAGCATCAGACAGATATAAAGAATGGGGTATAGTAGAATGTTCCCATGGTGATACCTCATATTCTGGATGCAGACAGCCTATGTAGATATTTATCCTCTCAATTGTTCAGCCATCCTTTTGTTGTGGATAGAGTGTAAACTTGGTGTTGGGAACAGAACAAGTTATTGGGATATAAAACACAGGGATGATCAAATTAGGGTTATAGCTTAGACACAGTAGTTTGCACTACATTTTAGAGCTAGTGTCCAAAACTAGCCAGAATTTCTTGTGACAAGCATTATCTTTCATGGATTTGACTTCACTAAAATACTTTGGGGTATATGCAATCTTCCTGGCTAGAAATGGGATGGATATATGTTTCTGGGTCTGGTTAAATCAGTCTCTCGTATTTTAGAATAAGAAAAGGAGCACAGTAACTCTCAAAAGGGATATAAGTTATTGCTACTAAAAATGAAAAGTATGTAAGAGCAAGCATACAATATTTTTGGTGAGCTTGTGATAAACTCAACTCTTAGACTCCACAGAGGAGATTTCTCAAGGGGACATATCTGAGCTCAAAGGGGCCACATCTAGATGAAGAGACAGTGCATTGGTGTGTACCCTCCTTCCCATTGTTTTGTGACCCAGAAGACTAACTTGCTTAGGTTGTCTTAGCATGGTTCCCTTTCCCATAAATTCTTTTTTTCCCAAATTTTATTAGATATTTTCTTTATTTACATTTCAAATGCTATCCTGAAAGTCCCCTATACCCTCCCCCTGCCCTGCTCCCCTACCCACCCACTCCCACTTATTGGCCCTGGTGTTTCCCTTGTACTGAGGCATATAAAGTTTGCAAGACCAAGGAGCCTCTCTTCCCAATGATGGCCCACTAGGCCATCTTCTGCAGCATATGCAGCTAGAGACATGAGCTCTGGGGAGGGGGGGTGGTGGTAACTGGTTAGTTCATATTGTTGTTACACCTATAGTGTTGCAGACCCCTTCAGCTTCTTGGGTATTTTCTCTAGCTCCTCCATTTGGGGCCCTGTATTCCATCTTATAGATGACTGTGAAAATCTACTTCTGTATTTTCCAGGCACTGGCAATCCTCCCAAAAATTCTAAAGTTAAAAAATAGAGGAGGATGGAGAAGCAGTTAATTCTCCTGCTGGACCAGGAAGACAGAAAGTATGTCCTTCTCCAGTAGTACCCTGCCTTGGCTCAATTCCTTAAGCTATAGCTTTTGTCTTGATGATGCCTATTACCCTCATGGAGGTCTAGGTTAGGTTCAGGCTATGGTGCAAAGTAGGTCCATACTATTACTATTTTTAAGGATATTCTCTGTCTCCTGATGGTGTTCTTCTTCATGCGTTTTGAATGTTTGAGATATTATTATGCAGAAATGAGGTCTGTCTTTGGCAGGATGTATCATAGGTTTTGTTATTGAATCAAAATATTCAATGACAGAGAACCTGACTAGTAGCTCAAGCAGGAGGAATCTCAGCTGACTTGTGAATCATATGTTGAGTAGGAAGCACCTATAGCTGAGCAAGTGAAGGCCTGTGGGCAGACAGAGGAAGGCCATTAGCCAAGTTGACTTCAGTGGTTACCATTCACAGTGCTACAGTGCGTCTGAAATGCTGAGCATGCTTTGGTGCGGCTGCAGAAATCCCTTCTTATATTGGAGTTAGTGTCAGATGAGACAAAATACGGCGGAGCAGAGAAATAGTGTTTGAGTGATTGTGAATTAGATTCTTCAGAGTTATGACAAAACCAAGTTTGATGGCAGTAACACCATTTATAAACTAGAGAGCGAGTGAGAGAGAGAGTTCATGTGTGTATATTTATACATATATCTGTATGTATCTTTTTGTGTAATTTTGAATGAGTATGTTGTGTATTACGTTAGTGTGTGTATTTGTGAGGGGTGAGTGTGAGTGTGTATGTGTGTGTATGAGTATGTATGTATATATGTTTGAGTTTTTATGAATGCACATCTGTGTATGTCTCTCTCTCTCTCTCTCTCTCTCTCTCTCTCTCTCTGTGTGTGTGTGTGTGTGTGTGTGAGTGAGACTGTGTTTGTGCCTACGTATGTATGTGTGTGAGTGAGTGTGTGGGCATATATTCCTGTGTGTACTGGTATGAATAAATGTGAGAGTACTCATGTGAATATATGTTCTTGTCTCTGTAGACCAGGAGACAATTTTGTGTGTTATTACTTAGATATTATCCACTTAAGGCATAGAAATTCTCATTGTCTTGGAATTTTCATTTATATGGTAGTTGAGAATAGCTTCTTGGCAAGTCCAAAGAATCCATCTATATTCACTTCTGCCTCCAGTGTTGGATTAAAATCATCCAAGGTAATTTTCAATAAAGAGAGTATTTACTGGGGGACTATTAAGAGTTTCAGAGGATGGGTTTTTGAATATCATTGTCAGGAACATAGCAACAGGCAGACAGGTATGGTGTGACATTACAGCTGATCTGGAAGAATAAAGAACACACACAAATGTGTACAAGCATACAAACACAAAGAGAGTGAAATAATTACAGAGGCAGAGAGACAGAAAAACAAATAGAAAGAGAGGGAGAGACAAAGAGACACAGAGAGAAAAAAGGCAAACAAAGAAACCCAGACACAGAGAGAGACAGACAGAAACAGAGGGAAAGGAGGGAGGAAATGTACGTGTAGGTATAGATATATGGATGGATGGAAGGATCAATTGATCGATCAGTCAATCAAAGGGTCAACAGACAGATAGTTAGAAAGCACTAACCGAGAAAGGCAGGAATTTTTGTATTTCCAAAGCCTTGTGTAAATGACATACTTTCTTCAATAGGGCCACACCTTCTAATCCTTCCCAAATGGTTCTAAAAACTAGGGACCAAACATTCAAACATGTAAACTTCTGTGGGTCATTTCATTCAAACCTCTACATATACTATATATAGGAACAAATGTCAGGTACTGATGATCATATGGCAAATACTTTATCTATAGAATCATCTCCCTAGCCAAGTTGTGAAAGTATTAATGAAGCATTAACAGGTCAGCAAATAGCTACAGCAACTTTTGTTTGATCCAGCTTCAGCTTTCTTACTTAAAGGTTTCATATTATAATATCATACAGGAGAACTAATTATGTAGCAGGCTGTGACAAGCACTATTTTGATAGAGATATACTGAAAGATTTTGGAGTACAGAATTTCAGATCTTTAATTTAGACATCTCTTACGTCCCATGTGGCGAAAGTTTTTTTGTTTGTTTTAATTGCACTTTAAAAGAGAAACTAGCCAGTAAGTAGATGGCCTCAGTACTAAGAGATCCAAAATAAGAACAAAGACTTTCACAGAATTTCAGGCTAATTTAAGTGGAAAATGAAAATGAATGGTAAATAGTCTATTCTTTGGAAATATTTAGCAACCCAAAAGGACATGAACAATCTGCTGTGGAAGTGATTGTTAGAATTGTTCTTACAGGGGTGACCATTCTAAGGACCATATGGCAAAGAATAACAATTGATGTGGCCCTCCACAAAAATCTTAAGCCTTCTTGAAATTTTAGACACCCAGACTAATTTGTACTAATCTGTATTAGGCTAGACCTAGCTGCACTAATCTATATTAGAGACATACTAATATTTAAAGGAGTTTGGAATTTTGAATATATAGCAAAACAGTTGTAGTGGGCTTACCACTACAGTAAACTCCTCCCAAACTATTTCTTGGTCAGACTTGCAGTACTAGACTTTTGTTTCTTCCTCTGGAGTGTATGTATATTAAATTCAATCAGAAGCCAGCTGGCTACCCCCCTACAGATTGTTCCACTACCATATGCATGGCACATATGATCATCCTGGTCTTTATGACAATTTACCAGATTCACAGCTGGAGAAGGGTTATTTTCCTTAAAGGGTATGTTACAATGCCGGGCAGTGTTGGCACACACCTTTAATCCCAGCATTTGGGAGGCAGAGGCAGGTGGATTTCTGAGTTTGAGGCCAGCCTGGTCTACAGAGTGAGTTCCATGACAGCAAGGGCTACAAAAAGAACCCTTGTCTTGAAAATAAAACAAGAAAAAAACAAAATAATAAAACTAGTATTAAAAAGGACACAAAGGTAGTTGGGAGGTTGAAGAGTGGGATAATTGTGTGTAGGTAAGGATAGGGATTGAAGATGAATATGACAAAAATACATTCTATGATATTCTTAAAGAGATGATAAAATAATTTTAGAGAACTTTCTCCTGTGAATTTCATAAAACTTGATTGCAGTTTCCTGAGGATGAACTTCATATATTATAATACCCTGTAGCAATGTCAATAAGTTGGGCTTAACTCTTTCTAGTCACAATTAGGCTATCAGAATCACCTTTCCTGTTGCACACACACACACACACACACACACAAACACACACACACACACACACACACACACACACACACACTGGATAAAAACTCCAGGGCATCAACCTAATTATTTGAAAATTTGGTCCTATAGTTTTTGTTTATATGTTTATTAATTTATATAGACAATTTCACTTATGTATATTTTACATGATGGTCACAGTAATCCTCGTCCCCACACCATCAAACTTCTTCTCCTTCGCACCATGATGGCAATCCATTTTCATGTGTTTTTTATTTTGTTTGTGACTCATTCACTTTAACGAGAGCCACTAAAATGAGCATGGAGCTGTCCACAGGAACATGAGTAACTTACGAAAGGCTTCATCACAAAAGATAGACTTGCTTTTTCCCAGCAGTCTTCAACTGTCATTCTCTTCCCTGGATGGAGGCCCATGAACCTGTCTCCCATCTATGATCACATGCCTCAGCCTTATGAAGAATTTACTAGCAAATGACAGCTAGCAGTCATAAATGTCACGGTCATGTCATACCTATGTGATAGCACTTCAAAGCTTTCATCCTCATAATCTCAATTTTACATTCTTCTCTGCAACACTTACAAGATATTATCTGAGCCATTGAGGGTGCACAAGAAGTATCCTGTTTAAAGCTGAATACTGAAGAATGACTAGTTTTCAACACATTTACTAACCCTGAATCTGTGACCAGTGGTATGCTCAGCTTGATCAGAGAAAGTTCTCTTCCCTTAGACTAATTTTGCATTCCTGTCAAACTTTCTTTCATCTTAGAGACTCTATTTAAGTAAGATTACATACAAAATTACTTATAGTAAAAATTTTTTACTGGAAAGATAGTCCATCCAAGGCTAGTATCAATAAAGACCAAAGGCATTAAAAAACCCAAAATTGTATGCCTAAAATACCAATTACAGAAGAATGTACCACAAATACAAGGAATGTTGAAATAAGAATGGAAAACTTCATTGAACACCCATTATCACACTTAAAACGCACCATTAAAATGTAGCTAACAGCAACATGATCAAGCTTCCTCCCTGGTTTGTAGTTAGTTTTCTGAAGCATTTCACACTTTCAGTCAGAGTTTTCTAATATTTATGATGAGAACTGGAATGAATCCTAGATTCCCATCATTTCTAGTTTTATGGAAATTAAAATTCAGCTACAACATAATTTTAAGACAATGACAATATATCTTAGTTGCCTGAAAAAAAGCAACACAAGGGAAACCAGTCCCATCCTGACTTATAGTTAAAAGTACAGTCCACAATGTGGAGAAGTGAAGGTGGTTGGGTTTGAAGCAGCTGGTTATATCAAATCAACCATCAAAAAGTTGAATGAAAACATGAAACTCAAGAAGAAGGAAGACCAAAGTATGGATATTTTGATCCTTCTTAGAAGGGGGAACAAAATACCATAGAAGGAGTTGCAGAGACAAAATATGGAGCGGATCCTGAAGAAATGACCATCCACATACTGCCCCACCTGGAGATCCATCCCATATACAATCACCAAACCCAGATACTACTGCAGATGCTAAAAAGATTTTGCTCACAGGAGCCTGATATAGCTGTCTCTGGAGGGTCTCCACCAGTGCCTGACAAATACGGAAGTGGATGCTCACAACCATCCATTGGACTGAGCACAGAGTCCCCAATGAAGGAGCTAGAGAAAGTATACAAGGAGCTGAAGGCATTTACAGCCCCATAGGAGGAATAACAACATGAACTAACAAGTACCCCCAGAACTTCCAGGGACTAAACCACCAAACAAAGAGTACAAATGGAGGGACCCATGGCTCCAGCTGCATATGTAACAGAGAATGATCTTGTTGGTCATCAATGGGAGGAGAGGTCCTTGGTCCTGTGAAGGTTCTATGCCCCACTGTAGGGGAATGCCAGGGCCAGGAATGAGAGTGGGTGTGATGATGAGCAGGGGAATCCAGGAGAGGATAGGGGTTTTCTGAGGGGAAACAAGGAAAGGGGATAACATTTGAAATGTAAATAAAGAAAATATCTAACACTAGCAAGATTTTGCTGCAAGGACCCAGATATAGCTGTCTCTTGTGAGACTATGCCAGGGCCTAGCAAACACAGAAGTGGATGATCACAGTCAGCTATTGAATGGACCACAGGGCCCCCAATGGAGGAACTAGAGAAAGCACCCAAGGAACTAAAGGGAACTGCAACCCTATAGGTGGAACAACAATATGAACTAAGCAGTACCCCGGAGCTCTTGTCTCTAGCTGCATATGTAGCAAAAGATGGCCTAGTCGGCCATCACTGCAAAGAGAGGCCCATTGGACTTGCAAACTTTATATGCCCCAGTACAGGGGAACGCCAGGACCAAAAAGGGGGAGTGGGTGGGTAGGGGAGTGGGGGTGGGTGGGTATGGGGGACTTTTGGTATAGCATTGGAAATGTAAATGAGCTAAATACCTAATAAAAAATGGAAAAAATATCTAATTAAAAAAGATCTAATTCAGAAGGTGAAAAACTAAAACTAAAAAAATAAAATAAGTAACTCTCCTCTCAAAAGTATTAGGAAATAATTTATTTTGGTGTCAAATATGATTGACCACAACCATCAAACTCAGATTCAGTTTAACCCCTATCATAATGGCTCAAGTTTCAGGAAGGTTCTTTAGTAACATAACAAAAATGTTTATGAACTACAGTTAATTTTCAAATATGTTGGTGGGTAGGACATGCAGATACATTAGAGTTAAGTGTAGACACTCAAGTATAAGTCTCAGATGCTATATGATATCATCCTCAGCCTCTCAGGGATGGAAGCTAGGTGTCTTGTTAATACATTTCAAAAGGACTTAATCAATATTCACAGAGATAATAGGCAAGCACAGAGATGAGCACTAAATGACTAGGACTAAAATTACCAAAATATTCCACAGTAATTCACCTATTCACTGGTCACTTTCTGATTTCTCTGTAATAATTAAAATTTGAATCAGTCAATCAGCCTTGGAGAATTTTTTTATATACTGCAATTTCTGTCTTGTTGCTTCTGATAAAAGCTTGTGAGATCTTGCATTAAAGGGGAAGGTAACAGATGGCCCAGAAGACACATAGTTTTAGGAAAACTGAATGCATTCAGAAGCTTAAGTAAAAGTTAAACTTGTTTGTAAATATTCTACAATTGGAAAGAAAGTGCAGTTATAATTAGGTAAAGATTCATAGTGCATGCCCTTAATCCTTACTAAGTAGTTCCGGTTTCATTTTATAAATTCATGGAAAGTCGTTGAAGGAACCTCTGAATATGGTCAAAATTACATGTTAGGTACAAGTGGAGAGCACAGATATGATACATGTGTACAGATGAGAATAAAGAGATGAATGGGAGGTTTTATATAGGTAGCAATGGTAGTGTATAAGATTAAGTTAGAGCTTTGCTGTGTACAGGACATATGTTGTATAGATTGACTATTTTAATGTTACCTATTAGTACTAGCTTACTGGAAAGAGAGACATGTTTTACAAGTTAAGTTACTTGTCTAAGATAGAAGAGTAGTGGGTAAATTGAAAAATTAGGCACAAAGTTCATTACTGTCCAGTCTTTTATAAGCAAGGAGGTCATGTGAGTATAAACAATGAAAAATCAACAGGAAATGGAACAAATACGTGGAAAAGTAGAATCATCTCAAGAAGCAGAACACAAAAAAATAATGTAATACATGCAATCACTTTCCACACCACTGTAAATATAATATTCTATTTAGCTCAATAGTCTAAGACTCCAAATGTGCATGTTTAAGGCTAATTTCAATTAAATTATTAAGCTTAAATTTATTATGCAATAATCTATATGCTCCATTGAAAGCAAGAATAATCTTAAAATTTGACACCAAAAAGAAGTCAGAGTTCAGTGTTTCAACTGCTTGCAACTCAAGTAGGAGCCATGAGCTCTAAAATATATAGCATGACAGTATGTGCTTGTCATCCCTGGACTATAGTTTGGGAGACAGGATTACAACTGGAGTTTGTGTTCCAGCTCATATAGCCTAATTGGCAAGTTCTATGTTCAGTGAGAAACCCTTTATCAAAAATTAAAAATAATTGAAAAATACATCTGACATTGAAACTTGTCCTTCACACATATATTCACAATGCACTTAAACAGCTTTACACACAGCTATACATCACACAAATGTCCATGTGTACACAGTGTGCATGCACAAATTCACAGAACACACACACATACACATATCTATACACATAAAAGTAAACCAACAGGAACGGTTTTGAGCTACCATTGGTAGTAGGTCTTTTTGCATGCTCTGAAGTAAGTAGTCTGTGTTCTGTTCCATCTTAACATTCACTATGATGCATCAGACCATTCTGAGTTCTCCTTTATATCTTTCTACAAAGTTTATGCTGTGGCAATCAGGGATTTTTTTTTTAATTTCAGTTCATTACATCTAACATTGGGAGTCTAGGCGTACGTATTATTTTAGGCTCTGGGGGTATTTATACAAGACTTAGTTTGAGTCAGAGTGATATGGAGAGCAATCATATAACTACTTGCTGTTGAGAGCTCTTATGGATTATGCATTATGCTGATAAAACTTACTGGTTCATCTTTCTTCTGAGAGAGGAAGGATTTTGGCACGTTTCCTGTAGAAACTGACTTTTGAGCAAAGGGATTGGACATTTAGGTTTAATTATTCTTCATAGATGATCAGGTCAACAGACCAGGAAACAATTTTTACAAACAAGAGATTTTGTTGCTTTCAGGTATCAAGGAAAAGGGCTACATCATACCCCAGAGGGCTACTCAAAGAGTATGTCAGGAAACAGAGGAAGGGAGATCAAAATCTAGGGCTTTTGTAAGTGACATGGGAAAAAGCTGGGAGACTGAGATAAGATCCAGAGGTTCAGAAGTAGTTTAAATCATTTATATCAAAATTAATGTATGACCTGTCTATATATATAGATTTTTAAAACTAGAAGGGTGAGTCAGGGAGGTAGTCTTGCATATGAGAACCTTATAAGAGACACTGTTCAAAACTGACTCTGGGAGTTTGGATTGCATATGAAAAATATACATACTTTTAATATATGTAAATATACAAAATACATAGTTTTAATACTAGGAACTAGTTCAGCCTGGTAAGAGAATGTTCTTAAAATTCAGCAATTCTCAGACATTAATGTAACTCAGACATCAGAATTCACAAAATAATATAAACATGGTTAATGCAGAAAAACATGGCATAATATATATTTATTGTCCAGTCTTAGTGGAAATAGTGAATGAAGAATGATGGGGAATAAAGCTGAGGTCAAGTTGGTGGGGAACAAGGACTTCAGGAAATCATGGATTTTGTGAAAAAAAAATAATTAAAACAGAAAGATTTACTAAAGTTCCCAGCATAAACAATAAGCAGTCCTTGAATATTCATTCTCAGGTGTCCAATTAAATATCAAGTAATGGTGAAAATAGGATTTAAATTTAAACACATAGAAAGAATAGGAACAAGGTCCCGTGACACCCTCCATCCATCATTCTGGTATTGACATTAGGTTTTGGTTTGAAAGCAGGAAAAATGAATACACAGATATATATTCCTATGTATGGAATGGACCTGCCCATCACTGATCTATAATCAAACTCACATCCAGTCTGTCTGCAAGGTGCTCCAATAAATTGTTAGAAGTCTGTGACATCTCATTTTCGATGATAGGTTCCCTCTGCCTGGCACCTCTTTGGTCTCTACCTCCCCAGCATAAGTTTCTGGTGGAAATTCTACTTTCTCAGGATCTATATACTATTTATATGGTCTGACAGCCAAAGGGAGGGACACATGTGACTCTTGAAAACATCATTTCTTCCCAGATGGTCACATAGCAGGTATGAAATAAATAGGAGGCTCTTGTCAACAATATAAGAGAATAAAAAGGTTTCTATAAAAGATAAATCAAAAACAATGGTTCACATATGGGGTAAGGAAGGCAGGTTGTGCTAGGGATTAATTTATTAGGGTTTTATTCATTGTGTACTTTGTATCAGGTCTTACCACGTAGATGCACTCTGCTTTTTTTTAAGTAACTAATTTCTGCATAAAACATATTTTTCCACATGCCTTTGCTCACCCCAGTTTATTTATCAGAAATACCAGCTCTAAAGATTTGTGGTGAAACTTGCATGCTTTCTCAAATGCACAAATCTTTTATAATAAATAGTCTTCTCTTAAAAGAACAAAACATGTCTGATCCTAATGTTCCCATATTCATTGCAGTAAATCCTCATAATATACAATGAGCAGCATTAATCAAAGCTCTTCTCTTGCAAAATCAGAGAAGATGATGTGCTCATTCCACTTATACCAGATCAAGGCACAATAAAACTTGACATTTAACCATTAATAAGACTTGACATTTAACCAGTTAAATGGTAAGATTTACTCTGAAAACATCTTAGGTACTATTCTATTGTTGTGAAGAGACATGATGACCATGCTAACTCTTTTAAAAGTAAGCATATAACTGGGGTCTTGCTTATTATAGTTTTAGATGATTAATCCATGATCATCATGGCAGAACACAGATAGTCATGATGTGGGACAATAATAACCAAGATCTTTGTATCTTGATCCATAGACAACAAGCAGAGAGCAAAAATCCAAGGCTTAAAAATATTCAAGTCCACTTTTATTGAAACACTTCCATCAACAAGGGCCACTGTCCCTAGTGATTAAGTGTTCAAACATATGAGCATCTGGGGTCCATTCTTATTCAAGCCAACACAGTTGTTTTCTGTTACTTTTCATTTTGTTATTATTATTACTATTTGCTGAATTGTTTGATAAAGAAAGCAAGCAATTGAACACTATATGGGTCTTGGGTCCAGAAAGAAAACTCTAATATCCTGTTGTTGGCCAAAAGTCTATACACCCACAAATACTTGTCACTGGCCATGCTATGTATTTGGTGATTGCCATTATTGGGTGGGGCTAATGCCATCAGTGTAGGAGAGATTGTTGACTTGACTTCTAACTTTCTTATTATGTGCTTTTGACTAAACAAAGGCATCAGGATTGAAAGTACACATCAGAGTTATAGTGCTTTTAGCTAGTTCAAGTTCCTTCAGTTGAAGCTCTAGTACCACAAAAGCAAAACAAACAAACAAACAAAAAACAAACAAACAAAAAAAGACATTATATTTTGATATAGAAAATGTCCTACAGTTTCACTGGAAGCTTTTCTAATATGACAATAAAATTTAAGTATATAGGAAGAGAACATGTAGCTCATAAGGAACTGTATGAAGGTGGCTTTATTAAACTCTTAGAGCCCTAGAGGGAAACTACTGTAGAAGAAATTTGATGGAAACCCAACAACTTCTTCTTACCAAGGGCACAAGATGTGCCCAAATGGCAAACACTTAAATAAGAAGCTTTGTGTTCTGTAGGCCTTTGTATTGGTGAGTTGCCCATACATGCATGTGTGCAGAAGACAGAGGAGAGCGTTTGGTGTTTTCCTGTATTTCTATATACCTTATTTCCATGAGACAAGGTCATTAACTAAGGTTAAGGCTCTCTAGTTTGTGATTGGGCAAGCCCACCAACAACTTCATCTTCCACAGCACTGGGATTACAGTTGTGTGAAGCCATGCTCAGCTTTTTAAGTGGATTCTAAGGACACAGACTCACACATTGTGCTTGAGTAGCAAAGACTCTTAAACACCAAGGCATGTCTCAAACTCTAAACCATTCTTTTCCTGCAAGTTCATACAATTCTCACTGTAGTTAATATGTTTTTAATATTGTAAAACTAAAGTATTTTATGATGATGATGTTGATGGTAGGACAAGAAGGAGAAGAAGAAGAAGAAGAAGAAGAAGAAGAAGAAGAAGAAGAAGAAGAAGAAGAAGAAGAAGAAGAAGAAGAAGAAGAAGAAGAATAATTCTGGTACTGATTGTTGAAAATGAAGATAAGCCGGGCGTAGTGCTGCATGCCTTTAATCCCAGCACTCGGGGGGTGGGGGTGGGGCAGAGGCAGGTGGATTTCTGAGTTCAAGGCCAGCCTAGTCTACAAAGTGAGTTCCAGGACAGCCAGTGCTATACAGAGAAACTCTGTCTTGAAAAACCAAAAGAAAAAAAATAAAGATAAAACTCAACCTTATAAATTATTGCAAATATATGAACTGATATTTCAAGTCTGTTTTTCAACACTTTTTCTATTTTTACATTTTTATGAATATACTGCATAACTTTATATCATATGGAAGGATTTTTAAATATTATTGCAGGAGGGAGTAAAAGGAATTCAAATGATACAAGACAAGCTGAAAATAGAAAGAAACAAGCTGGAAGAAGTGGAAAAGATTTTAAGAATTTGCAAACCCAAGAAACTGTCAATCATGCTAACTTTTGTTGAAATTTTTTTTCAGTCTAAGAGGCAGAGCATCCCATCACTGCCAGAATCATCACTTAGAAGATACCTCACTTTCAGTCAGCCAAAGTTGCAGAAACTAAGCCAATCGAATAATTTCCTTACTCTTTGAATCATTCACACATTGTAGTCACTTGGTTATTAAGATGGTTGGATTTCTCTCTCTAAATTCAGAAATGGTCACTGATGGGTAACATCACATGATAGCCTGTAGGAGACACTAATAAATTATAAGATCTTGTTAAGATCATCCAGTAAATAAACTACAATAAAATCAGGGAAATTGCATTCTATGACCTGTATTCCTTCCAACTAATCATTTGTGATGGTGATCATGAGCCAACTAAGCACGAGTGACTGAAAAATTTGAATGGCAGTTAAATAACTATTTTCAAGGACTTGATTATTATATTCTAGCACTCAGTTTCATTGCTTTATTAAGGAGATCTTACTACAGCCATGCAAATTAGATTATACTCTGGAACCCTTTCAAGAGAGGCTTTAAGACTTGTGGAAACAACTGAAGTTGTTCATGACTTTTCAACCACTTAACTTGTGTAGGGATATTTCAATGGCACAAGTTACTTATTTCCTTTGCTTTACATGTTTGCTTGTATGAAGATGCATGTGTGTGACTATGGATGTACATATGTAAGCTAGAGGACAGTTCCTTATGTCTTTCCTTGGGAACCGTCTATCCTATATTTTAAGCATGATCTCTCACTATGCCTGACCTCTTTAACCTGATAGAGAGGGAGTCCCCAGGATGTACTTATCTCTGCTCCCCTAACAGTAAGATTACATGCATGTACTATAATCTCTGAAACTGTTTTCAAGGGTGTTGTGGATTAAACTCAAATATTTATGCATACCAGACTAATCCTTGGCTAACTGAGTCAAATTTCTAGCAAAATGTAAGATATTGTGATTGCTTAGGTATAGAAGTCATTAAGTGTGATGTGTATGATTGTGTTTGTGTGCCTATATAGTAGGCATTGTGTTTATGTGCACTGTGGATATGGCAGGTATTATGAATATATTAGGTGTGTGCATATAAAAATGTGTGCTTGTTCTTGTTTATGGTGTTTATGTGGGGGATGGGTTTATTTAATATGTATTTGTTATGTGTATGTGAGAGAAGTTATGTAAGGTTGTACTATGAATTGCCATGTGTTAAGTAGTGTGTGAGTGTGCACAAGTGTTATAGGTGGTGTGTGTGTATGTGTGTGTGTCAGTATGTATAATATGTATGCACATAAAATGTTGATTACATGTGAGTGTTTATATTAGAAATGATCAAATTTGGCCATGACAGTGTCAAAATAATATAAAAGCAGACATAAGAATCAAATGGGTTCATATTGTTAAATATTGATTTAAACAGTAGCCATAGCTATTTTAAAAAACTTCAGACATACACACACACACATACACACACACACACACACACACACACACACACACACACACACACTGCCATTCTGGAGATTCAAATTCACATCTTCATTCTTGTCCATAAAGAACATAACCCACTAATCCATTTCTTATTCCCACAGTATAATTTCTCTTTGGCGAATAATACACATTGATTTTCCTAAGGACTTTTCTATTTTATTATTTAAGGGCAGCTGTTTTGCAAACAATGCTACTCTACAACATAAAAATGTGCACCTAGTCATTGACTAAGTGGATTAAGGTGTTTGCATCATTGCGATTTTAAGGTAGATGTGGAATCAGATTTTAATCATTGTGATCCAATAAAGCCAGAGAAAAACAAGCCAGAATCAACTCAGCTTTAACATTAATAAAGAGAAATATCTGAGGAAGAAGTGATACTTGAAGTAATCAGCTTCTTTCCCTGCATCCAAGTTTCAGACTTTATTTTTGGAGCTTTCTTTCTTCAGAAAATCGAAGCCTTTCATCGGTGAGAGTATAAAGATGTCTTCTCTCGCTGAGACACTTCTACCACTTAGAGATGAGAAGCTGTGATAATAAAGGTGAGCACTTCTTCTGTGAGAGAGTTTGTATGGCTAAATATATTTCACATCTGCATGAACTCTAGAGAATCTCCCCAGCATGCCTCAGCTATAGTCATTGAAGGACTTGCACATGACAATTATAAAGGAGACCCATAACATGATGCTGAAAGTCTGGTGTGAGTAAAGAGGAAGCACTTTTATCTATGTTATTTATTTACTATTTACTTATTATTTATTTTTTACCATTGCATTAAAAGGAGTAAATCAGTTTTGGGGATTTTGAAATTTAAGTCAGGAAACATTTATATAATTTTATGGACTCCAAGGAATGATTTTTCTTTTTAGGTAGACAATATTAACCAATGAGGCTAGGCTACATGAGTAATGTTGGATAACTATGCTCAGTGCTTAGTGCATTTTCTGTACAAACTTTAGAGCCAGAATTAGATCCACAAAACCCATGTAAATCCAATTGTGGAAGTGTGCCTCTGTAATCCTAGCAATGTTCCATCAAGATGGAAGGAAATGATTCAGAGGTAAAGGAGGAACTCTCTTTAACACAGTGTATAATGAGGACTGATACTCAATGTTTTCCTCTGATATTCATATGTGTTGTATCAAACATATTCACCTTCCATTGTATGTGAATATATACAAATGTGTATTCACAATTATATGTGAGTGTGCATACACACACACACACACACACACACACACACACACACACATACAGCACAAACTCAACACAGTGTTTTTAAAAATAAGAAACAAAAAAGCCCGAATGGACTTTTATAAAGAAGGCTGAGCTAGTGTCAAAGTTTTTGCTGGGTTGCAGGTTGTGCTTTCTAGGGAAGGACATTAAATCATAGCAGAGTATATGCTAAGCTCAGGTTCAGCAGGCCTGCACAGGAATCTGATTTTTCTACAACATGGTTTGGGAATAATTTTAACTGGAGTTTTGGAAGAGAAAAACTTAGACTGTTGAGTTTTTATTTATTTATTTATTTATTTATTTATTTATTTATTTATTTTCATTCTGTTTTTAAAATTAGGTATTTTCTTCATTTACATTTCCAATGCTATCCCAAAAGTCCCCTATACCCTCCCCCCCCACTCCTGCCCCCCACTCCCACTTCTTGGCCCTGGCGTTCCCCTGTACTGAGGCATATAGTTTGCAAGACCAACGGACCTCTCCACTGATGGCCGACTAGTCCATCTTCTGATACATATGCAGCTAGAGACGCGAGCTTCAGGGGGTACTGGTTAGTTCATATTGTTGTTCCACCTATAGGGTTGAGAAAGACTATTGAGTTAGAAGTGTGAGGCTGAACATGTAGCAAGAATGATTTAGAAAACTATTGGTGGGAGAATACAAACTGTGGTTGGAAGGGTAATCAAATACTTTAGGTGTGATTTAGGGAGATCTGAGTATTTTAGTCAGCAAAGCAATAGAATTCATAAGCCATGATAGGAAGGCCTGTTAGCAGTGTAATAGAATACCTGAGGCATTATGGGGAAAATTGCAGTCAGCAGTTTAATAGAATACCTAAGACACGGTGGGCAGGATAGACCTGTAGTCAGCACCATAATAGAATACATGAAACCTGAAAATGCAAAGGAGTAAGTAGACTTCTGGTGCAGACAGATGTGATTAAGGACAAGAGGGAGAATGGGAACATGGAAAGAGTATGATCTGAAAAAAAGTGTATTATAAAAATGTCATAATGAAACCTGTTAATTTTTATTTTAATTTAAAGGTAAATTATAAAAAGTAAGAGGAAGTGGGGAAATGGCTCAAAGTTGGGAGTGCTTGCTGCACAGCATGAGAACCTGTGTTCAAATTTCTTGCATCCATATAAAAAGTGAGGCATGTCTTCATCTGTATGTCCAATTTTGGGGACAGTGGCAGAGAAAGAATATCTGAAATTGCTGACCTAACAGAATTTGGTTAATTGTATGCTAGTGAGGGACTGTGTTTCAAAAAAGCAAAGGATGCTAACATTTTAGAAATGACACCTCAGGCTTTACTCTGGCATCTAGATGCATATGCACACAGATTCTCATATAACTGCACACATATGTGTCCCATACATGGAAAAGAACATATGCACATATTTACACAAATCAAATAAATTCATAAATAGATAAATGAATGAATATATGAATGAATAAGTAAATAGGGGCTACTGAACACAGAACAGTCAATATATGCAAAGTGCTATTATAAGCCCTCAGGGCTTATCAAAGAACAGAAAATATTAAATCTGAAAACACTAGCCTAGACTAACTGAAGACTAGTAATAAAGAAAACAGTATGACATTATTATTCAGGCTATTGGAACATAAGATACCTGAATCCTATCTTAAAGAGCACAGAGTCTAGAGGGATGCATGATATAACGAGAAGCATAACATTTAGTGATGTCAGTTCTCCAGAGTTCAGTGGAAGAGGACAGATGGGCTTGAAAGTACTGAGTGGACCTAGAGGCAGCTTCAGGTAAGGTGATGTGAGAAAAAGAAATATAGGATTCCCAGAAAGTTGGTAACACCTACTCTTGTATTTGTCTGTGAGAGTGTTTCTAGCAACAATCAGCATTTGAGTACAAAGACTCAGTAAAGTTGACTGTCACCAGTTCTGCAGGAGACAGAGCATCACCCAAAGAGCAGTCTCTGTCTCTGTCTCTGTCTCTGTCTCTGTCTCTGTCTCTGTCTCTGTGTGTCTCTCTCTTTGTCTCTCTCTCTGTCTCTCTCTCTCTCTGTCTGTCTCTCTCTGTCTCTCTGTCTCTCTCTATCTCTCTGTCTCTGTCTCTCTCTGTCTCTCTCGGTCTCTCTGTCTCTGTCTCTGTCTCTCTCTCCCACACACTCCCATTACTAGAAGATATATGAGTGCCTCATTAACTTTCTTTTTTAGTTGTAGGCTCTTTATTCTGAATTATGCTTCTTTTTAAAAGTTTTTCTAAACTAATACAGTACATTCTTTTTGCAGTTGGCACTGGTTGTTGCAAACACTTAGAACTCATCAAAATGTTGAGAATTTGTGGATGCTGAATGCTCAAATAGGACATCTATATTATCCAAGTTTCAATAAACGTCACAGAAGAATGGGCAAAAATAATACAAGAGCTGGAAACCTGTAGAATGTTGAGCAATGTTATCTTTTGGGTAATAACATGAACCTTGAGCCCTTATATTCTCAGCAGTTGTGATCACTTGCATAAGGGTATGCTGTTCACACTTCATTGTGACAGACATTTTTATCTGTACAGGAACTTGTATGCTCCCCATGTGCCTTTAAATAATCCTTTGCCCGTGCCCTTGTAAGTAAGTCCATTTAATTGGTACATACATACACATACTATATATATATATATAGGCCTAGCTGAGAAAGGGAGTGGAGGAGTGGATCAGCAAGATTGGAGAGAACATGAGAGGTTGATGGAGGATGAATGTAATCAAACTACACTTTGAAACCTATTATATATAATTACCATGTATCTTATATTACTGACATGTAATGTTAAGGAAAATGCAATCACTGATACAATAGTGGCATGACTTTTATGGTCATAAACAACCAATCTCTAATAGGACATGATGTTTCCTCTGATGTAGGAGTGAGTTACTGCATTCTGGGACTTTAATGAGTATTTATTACTGTCAACACTACCTACAGACAAATTTCAGGCCTTTGGATACAAGCTTTGGTGCTACATATTTTCTTAGTTCTTCAGCTTACAAATGATATTTCACAAGAGTTCATGACTTCCTCATTCATGGAGCTACTCCCATAATAAATACTTTCTCGTTGAGATCTCTGTAAGCACCCTGCTGATTCTGTCCCTGGAATACCATGGCTGATGCAAATCAGTTATTCTTGCATCAACATTTATGTTCCTTAGTGTCATCCTTTTAAGACACTAAGGTTTTATGGTATTTAACTTCTGATGTTTTAAGTATGAAGATGAATAATATATGAAAAATTCTTTACTATACTTGGGAACCAACCTTTATTTGACTTGAATATCCTTCTTGCAATGTTCAAAGGAAAAAAGAAAGCATCCAGTGACCAGATGTTAGCCCTACTCAATATCACAGTAGTTCCTCGAATGAGTGAGGAGTCACTTGCTGATACTTGATTGACTGGCCACTGAAGCCTCTCACCCAAGATTCTCTGTAAGGTAGCATCAGGTATTAAGTTTATAACACCTGTTCTGAATGGACTTGGAAGCTTTAGTAAATCCAGTCCCAAACAGAAAACAAGGCATCACCAGATAAACATCTGGAGGAGCAGCAGAAGAGGGTGGGCATTTCTAATCTGAGAAAAAAAAAAAAACTCCTTGTGGTATCTAACACTGTAAAGCCTAACTCAAAATTAATTAGAATTTAATGATTTTTCTAAGAACCTCTAAGAATCTCAGCTGTGTATAGTCCCGACATGTCCATTCTGTATCCAAATTTGTCTCTAGAATTTGCCTTTTAGTTTATTCTTCCTCAAAGACTCTCTTTAGTGTCTTATATTACTCTATACCCAAGAAATATGTATAAATTAAATCATTCAAAAATGCTTTAAAATTTGGAAAGTACTTGATAATTTTAAGACCAAATTTAATGTTGAAACTTGAATGTAGGAGTTGTCATTCCACTGGGTCTTAGTAAATAGGTGGTAGCCCACAGGAAATATACTTATTTTTTGTGAAACCAGGAGATTTATTTATATATAGCTCTTAATTCATATTTTTAAATTGTGTGTTCCCACTTAACTCTTATGATTTTAAAAATGGGGACTGAAAATTTGAGATAGTTTATCAACTAAAAATAACTGTTTTGTAATTGATATATTGATCTAGTTATTAATTCACTCACCAAACATTTACTTAGGAAAAAGTAAAGCCTCAAATGGAAGTCAAAGAGTCTAAAGTACATGTGTATAAGTAACTTGAAAGTATGGTGGAGATAAAACAAAGGAGTTTAGAGGTATGTTGGACTGAATATTTACATTCTCACAAAGTTTATATGCTAGAATATAAAACATAATGTAATAATGTTTGACAATGCAGCCTTTAAGAAATAATTAGATCCTGGGTTGGAGCACTCACACATGTGTTTTTTGCCATTTTGGAATCTAAATTCTCGTGAGAGTACCCTTGTGAAGACTCCATGTTAAGATCCTGTGTGACAAGTCATGTCTATATTTTATACTGAATATGCTGATGTTCTGATATGGAACTTTTAACTTCTAAATCGGGCACAAACAAAATCCTATTATTTGGAAGCTTCACAATCTATGCTATTCTGAAAAAACAGCTTAGCCAGAATAACATGAGTGACTGCCTAATTCTACACATAAGAAATGATGTCTGAGCCATGCCATTAATACAAGTCAGAGTTATGGGTTACCAAGCACTGGTGGAATGCAGGGCAAAAAAGTTCATAGCTAATGCAATAGTCTGCTGGTGAAATAAATACCAGAATAAATGTAGTGGGAGCTAAAATGGCGCAGGGTGTATTGAGTTGTTCTAATGGGAAGTTTTCAGACTGTGGCTCAGGAGTTTCAACCTTTATCTCATGGTCAATGTTAAACTATCTAATGACTCAAAAGCCATAGAAAGAGATAGTACAAGGCAGTGGTTTTGTCATCAACACATCAAGTAAGGAAGTCACTTTAAGGTCAGTATTGGTATTTAAGGTATTTGATAGGTTCTAGCACCAAAGTGTGAAAGGATTCTTACAGCTCTGTCCTGAAATGTTTTCTTGGAGACCATCAGAACTTCTGTAGCCCTATTGTTTGTTTGCTTGCTTATTTGTTTTGCTTTTTTGTTTTAGTTTTTTTTTGGGGGGGTGTAAGTGAAATAGTTTTCTTTAAACAAAAGAAACCAATAACTCTCAAGCTACTAGCCACTCTTATCCTAATTGTACTGGCTAATTTTGTGTCAACTTGACACAGCTGGAGTTATCACAGAGAAAGGAGCTTCTGTTGAGGAAATGCCTCCATGAGATCCAACTGTAAGGCATTTTCTCAATTAGTGATCAAGGGGGAAAGGCCCCTTGTGGGTGAGACCATCCCTGGCTGGTAGTCTTGGGTTTTATAAGAGAGCAGGCTGAGCAAGCCAGGGGAGGCAAGCCAGTAAAGAACATCCCTCCATGGCCTCTGCATCAGCTCCTGTTTCCTGACCTGCTTGAGTTCCAGTCCTGGCTTCCTTGGTGATGAACAGCAGTATGGAAGTGTAAGCCGAATAAACCCTTTCCTCCCCAACTTGTTTCTTGGTCATGATGTTTGTGCAGGAATAGAAACCCCGACTAAGACAAATTGGTACCAGCAGAGTGGGGTATTCCTGTGACAATCTGACCATGTTTTGGGGAGGACTGTGGAAGGACTTTGGAACTTTGGGCTTGAAGATCCATCCGTTGTTAAGAGCTCTGTCGGATGTCATGTAGGAGCTTGGAAGATAATGTTGAGAACACTGCAGAAGATGGAGCTCTGGTTTGTGAAATTTCAGAGGAAAAATTAAAGACTCTTTTCAGGGCCATTGCTGTTTTGTTTGTGAAGATTCTGTAGTTCTGGTTAGCTGGGGCTGAAGAATCAGCTGTGATTAACAAGATACCAGAACTACCAAAGCAAAAACTTTGCATTACTGGGACTATTGATGCTGGTTAGCTGGAGCTAAGAAATTAGCGGTGATTAAGAAGAGACCAGCATCATTGAGGTGACATCTTCTGGGAAGTGTTTTCTGAAAGCACAAAGAGGCAGTGTTCCAGAGATGGCCAAGGATGTACTCCTGCTGCAGTGGGACTTGGTAATATGTAAGGGTCACCCAGGTGGTACTGGTTTTGAAGGCATGAAGGGGTCACGCAAAGCAGCTGAGGTTCGGTACTGTGAGAGGCCATGGAAGGCCATTGGTGAAGGTGCAGCCTCAGTTGCAATTGAAGGCCCAGGACTGAAGGGGTCATGCAGTGTTTTGGAGATGCCAGTACCATGAGATGACCACCAAGAGCAGCAGCAGCAGTGGGGTACAGGCATCTGGAGCCTAGAGGACGATGCGTGTGCTACAAAGGGCCTGGCTGGAGAAGTTACCCAAGCCCTTGGAGGAGCCCAGAAGATCGTGAGTTGGATCCCAGACATTGGACGGTTGGAGATTGACTTTTGCTTTTGATTGTGACTGTGCCCTGATATTTTCCCTCTTGAAGGAAGAAACTGTTTTAGTGGAGCCCACAGTTAAGAGACTTTTAATTGTAAAAAGACTTTGGATTTTAAAAGAGATGGATATTTTAAAGAGATTGAAATTTTAAGAATATGTAAAGGCTGTGGGACTTTTAAAGTTATTTAGATCTTGGGGATGAATAAGATTGTAAGGGTTGAGGCTTACTAGTGATGTTTTTGTGTGTCAAGTTGACAAGGGGTCAATTGTACTGGCTAATTTTGTGTCAACTTGACACAGCTGGAGTTATCACAGAGAAAGGAGCTTCTGTTGAGGAAATGCCTCCATGAGATCCAACTGTAAGGCATTTTCTCAATTAGTGATCAAGGGGGAAAGGCCCCTTGTGGGTGAGACCATCCCTGGCTGGTAGTCTTGGGTTTTATAAGAGAGCAGGCTGAGCAAGCCAGGGGAGGCAAGCCAGTAAAGAACATCCCTCCATGGCCTCTGCATCAGCTCCTGTTTCCTGACCTGCTTGAGTTCCAGTCCTGGCTTCCTTGGTGATGAACAGCAGTATGGAAGTGTAAGCCGAATAAACCCTTTCCTCCCCAACTTGCTTCTTGGTCATGATGTTTGTGCAGGAATAGAAACCCTGACTAAGACACTAATGTAAATTGGCCTTCTAAACTCAGATAAGGTTGTAGTTTGGTGGTATTTGAAGTTTCATCAGTGAGAGGACCAGGATAGTATCACTAGAGAGCTGACTCATTGATAGAAGGACTTTTGGAATTTTATTAACAGGAATCTAAGATTACACCTACCGAGCCAGGAGATATGTAACTAGGATGATTGGAAAGGACGAAAATTTTGACCAGGTTTAACCCTCTTAACATTTCTTCAGTGTCTTGTTCTCACTGGATGATATGATCTAGTAAGAAGGAATTCATCACTGCTAAACAATCCATTATCATTTTCAGAATGCATCTCACTGAGAGCTCATATCAGGAATTATAGACTCACCAACAGTGATTTCTCCAAGCCTATTTGTATATTAGATTCCCTATTATTTATCAATGAATAGCTGTAGGTTCTGTTTTTCAGAAGAATCATGACTTGTGCAAATGCATTACCCAGAGTGGATTATTCCTACATGAGAGAAAGCCTGGAGTAAACAGGAGATGTGTTATTAATTGAACTCCTGCGCTTGTATAGGGGTTTCTCCTAAAATGAAACATCCTCTCCAGAGATGAAGGCTAGACAAATTAAGAGTCAGGAAGTAAACAAATTTTACAAGGCTCAGGAAACTCCAGAAATTTACATGATTCACAATGGTCCTCAAGATTATATAACCATTAAACATTGCAACACAGAGAGAATTAAATTTTTACCACATCAGTCATGTCTATAGTTGCTTTGTCCATACATAAAAGCCATGTGTTAGGTGATGCCAAATAAATGTGAATTTTCTTTTGTCATAGCATACATTTTCCTGTTGGACTTATGAGGACTATCATGTAGATATGTTTACCTACACTTTCCCCAAAGTTTACTGTAGGAAATAGTAGTTGCTTTCCAAGAGCTGATTTTCTTTTTTTTTTTTTCCATTTTTTATTAGGTATTTAACTCATTTACATTTCCAATGCTATACCAAAAGTCCCCCATATCCACCCACCCCCACTCCCCTGCCCACCCACTCCCCCTTTTTGGCCCTGGAATTCCCCTGTACTGGGGCATATAAAGTTTGCAAGTCCAATGGGCCTCTCTTTCCAGTGATGGCCGACTAGGCCATCTTTTGATATATATGCAGCTAGAGTCAAGAGCTCCGGGGTACTGGTTAGCTCATAATGTTGTTCCACCTATAGGGTTGCAGATCCCTTTAGCTCCTTGGCTACTTTTTCTAGCTCCTCCATTGGGAGCCCTATGATCCATCCATTAGCTGACTGTGAGCATCCACTTCTGTGTTTGCTGGGCCCCGGCATAGTCTCACAAGAGACAGCTACATCTGCGTCCTTTCAATAAAATCTTGCTAGTGTATGCAATGGTGTCAGCGTTTGGATGCTGATTATGGGGTGGATCCCTGGCTATGGCAGTCTCTACATGGTCCATCCTTTCATCTCAGCTCCAAACTCCGTCTCTGTAACTCCTTCCATGGGTGTTTTGTTCCCAAATCTAAGGAGGGGCATAGTGTCCACACTTCAGTCTTCATTCTCCTTGAGTTTCATGTGTTTAGCAAATTATATCTTATATCTTGGGTATCCTAGGTTTGGGGCTAATATCCACTTATCAGTGAATACATATTGTGTGAGTTTCTTTGAGAATGTGTTACCTCACTCAGGATGATGCCCTCCAGGTCCATCCATTTGGCTAGGAATTTCATAAATTCATTCTTTTTAATAGCTGAGTAGTACTCCATTGTGTAGATGTACCACATTTTCTGTATCCATTCCTCTGTTGAGGGGCATCTAGGTTCTTTACAGCTTCTGGCTATTATAAATAAGGCTGCTATGAACATAGTGGAGCATGTGTCCTTCTTACCTGTTGGGGCATCTTCTGGATATATGCCCAGGAGAGGTATTGCTGGATCCTCCGGTAGTACTATGTCCAGTTTTCTGAGGAACCGCCAGACTGATTTCCAGAGTGGTTGTACAAGCCTGCACTCCCACCAACAATGGAGGAGTGTTCCTCTTTCTCCACATCCTCGCCAGCATCTGCTGTCACCTGAATTTTTGATCTTAGCCATTCTGACTGGTGTGAGGTGGAATCTCAGGGTTGTTTTGATTTGCATTTCCCTGATGATTAAGGATGTTGAACATTTTTTCAAGTGCTTCTCTGCCATTCGGTATTCCTCAGGTGAGAATTCTTTGTTCAGTTCTGAGCCCCATTTTTTAATGGGGTTATTTGATTTTCTGAAGTCCACCTTCTTGAGTTCTTTATATATGTTGGATATTAGTCCCCTATCTGATTTAGGATAGGTAAAGATCCTTTCCCAATCTGTTGGTGGTCTTTTTGTCTTATTGACGGTGTCTTTTGCCTTGCAGAAACTTTGGAGTTTCATTAGGTCCCATTTGTCGATTCTCGATCTTACAGCACAAGCCATTGCTGTTCTGTTCAGGAATTTTTCCCCTGTGCCCATATCTTCAAGGCTTTTCCCCACTTTCTCCTCTATAAGTTTCAGTGTCTCTGGTTTTATGTGAAGTTCCTTGATCCACTTAGATTTGACCTTAGTACAAGGAGATAAGTATGGATCGATTCGCATTCTTCTACACGATAACAACCAGTTGTGCCAGCACCAATTGTTGAAAATGCTGTCTTTCTTCCACTGGATGGTTTTAGCTCCCTTGTCGAAGATCAAGTGACCATAGGTGTGTGGGTTCATTTCTGGATCTTCAATTCAATTCCATTGGTCTACTTGTCTGTCTCTATACCAGTACCATGCAGTTTTTATTACAATTGCTCTGTAGTAAAGCTTTAGGTCTGGCATGGTGATTCCGCCAGAAGTTCTTTTATCCTTGAGAAGACTTTTTGCTATCCTAGGTTTTTTGTTGTTCCAGACAAATTTGCAAATTGCTCCTTCCAATTCGTTGAAGAATTGAGTTGGAATTTTGATGGGGATTGCATTGAATCTGTAGATTGCTTTTGGCAAGATAGCCATTTTTACAATGTTGATCCTGCCAATCCATGAGCATGGGAGATCTTTCCATCTTCTGAGATCTTCTTTAATTTCTTTCTTCAGAGATTTGAAGTTTTTATCATACAGATCTTTCACCTCCTTAGTTAGAGTCACGCCAAGATATTTTATATTATTTGTGACTGTTGAGAAGGGTGTTGTTTCCCTAATTTCTTTCTCAGCCTGTTTATTCTTTGTATAGAGAAAGGCCATTGACTTGTTTGAGTTTATTTTATATCCAGCTACTTCACCGAAGCTGTTTATCAGGTTTAGGAGTTCTCTGGTAGAATTTTTAGGGTCACTTATATATACTATCATATCATCTGCAAAAAGTGATATTTTGACTTCCTCTTTTCCAATTTGTATCCCCTTGATCTCCTTTTGTTGTCGAATTGCTCTGGCTAATACTTCAAGTACTATGTTGAAAAGGTAGGGAGAAAGTGGGCAGCCTTGTCTAGTCCCTGATTTTAGTGGGATTGCTTCCAGCTTCTCTCCATTTACTTTGATGTTGGCTACTGGTTTGCTGTAGATTGCTTTTATCATGTTTAGGTATGGGCCTTGAATTCCTGATCTTTCCAAAACTTTTATCATGAATGGGTGTTGGATCTTGTCAAATGCTTTTTCTGCATCTAACGAGATGATCATGTGGTTTTTGTCTTTGAGTTTGTTTATATAATGGATTACATTGATGGATTTTCGTATATTAAACCATCCCTGCATCCCTGGAATAAAACCTACTTGGTCAGGATGGATGATTGCTTTAATGTGTTCTTGGATTCGGTTAGCGAGAATTTTATTGAGGATTTTTGCATCGATATTCATAAGAGAAATTGGTCTGAAGTTCTCTATCTTTGTTGGATCTTTCTGTGGTTTAGGTATCAGAGTAATAGTGGCTTCATAAAATGAGTTGGGTAGAGTACCTTCTACTTCTATTTTGTGAAATAGTTTGTGCAGAATTGGAATTAGATCTTCTTTGAAGGTCTGATAGAACTCTGCACTAAACCCATCTGGTCCTGGGCTTTTTTTGGTTGGGAGACTATTAATAACTGCTTCTATTTCTTTAGGTGATATGGGACTGTTTAGATGGTCAACTTGATCCTGATTCAACTTTGGTACCTGGTATCTGTCCAGAAATTTGTCCATTTCGTCCAGGTTTTCCAGTTTTGTTGAGTATAGCCTTTTGTAGAAGGATCTGATGGTGTTTTGGATTTCTTCAGGATCTGTTGTTATGTCTCCCTTTTCATTTCTGATTTTGTTAATTAGGATTTTGTCCCTGTGCCCTTTAGTGAGTCTAGCTAAGGGTTTATCTATCTTGTTGATTTTCTCAAAGAACCAACTCCTCGTTTGGTTAATTCTTTGAATAGTTCTTCTTGTTTCCACTTGGTTGATTTCACCCCTGAGTTTGATTATTTCCTGCCGTCTACTCCTCTTGGGTGAATTTGCTTCCTTTTTTTCTAGGGCTTTTAGATGTGTTGTCAAGCTGCTAGTATGTGCTGTCTCCCGTTTCTTCTTGGAGGCACTCAGAGCTATGAGTTTCCCTCTTAGAAATGCTTTCATTGTGTCCCATAGCTTTGGGTACGTTGTGGCTTCATTTTCATTAAACTCTAAAAAGTCTTTAATTTCTTTCTTTATTCCTTCCTTGACCAAGGTATCATTGAGAAGAGTGTTATTCAGTTTCCACGTGAATGTTGGCTTTCCATTATTTATGTTGTTATTGAAGATCAGTCTTAGGCCATGGTGGTCTGATAGGATACATGGGACAATTTCAATATTTTTGTATCTATTGAGGCCTGTTTTGTGACCAATTATATGGTCAATTTTGGAGAAGGTCCCGTGAGGTGCTGAGAAGAAGGTATATCCTTTTGTTTTAGGATAAAATGTTCTGTAGATATCTGTCAGGTCCATTTGGTTCATAACTTCTGTTAGTTTCACTGTGTCCCTGTTTAGTTTCTGTTTCCAGGATCTGTCCTTTGAAGAAAGTGGTGTGTTGAAGTCTCCCACTATTATTGTGTGAGGTGCAATGTATGCTTTGAGCTTTACTAAAGTGTCTCTAATGAATGTGGCTGCCCTGGCATTTGGTGCGTAGATATTCAGAATTGAGAGTTCCTCTTGGAGGATTTTACCTTTGATGAGTATGAAGTGTCCCTCCTTGTCTTTTTTGATAACTTTGGGTTGGAAGTCGATTTTATCCGATATTAAAATGGCTACTCCAGCTTGTTTCTTCAGTCCATTTGCTTGGAAAATTGTTTTCCAGCCTTTCACTCTGAGGTAGTGTCTGTCTTTTTCCCTGAGATGGGTTTCCTGTAAGCAGCAGAATGTTGGGTCCTGTTTGTGTAGCCAGTCTGTTAGTCTATGTCTTTTTATTGGGGAATTGAGTCCATTGATATTAAGAGATATTAAGGAAAAGTAATTGTTGCTTCCTTTTATTTTTGTTGTTAGAGTTGGCATTCTGTTCTTGTGGCTGTCTTCTTTTTGGTTTGTTGAATGATTACTTTCTTGGTTGTTCTAGGGCGTGATTTCCGTCCTTGTATTGCTTCTTTTCTGTTATTATCCTTTGAAGGGCTGGATTTGTGGAAAGATATTGTGTGAATTTGTTTTTGTCGTGGAATACTTTGGTTTCTCCATCTATTATAATTGAGAGTTTGGCCGGGTATAGTAGCCTGGGCTGGCATTTGTGTTCTCTTAGTGTCTGTATAACATCTGTCCAGGCTCTTCTGGCTTTCATAATCTCTGGTGAAAAGTCTGGTGTAATTCTGATAGGCCTTCCTTTATATGTTACTTGACCTTTCTCCCTTACTGCTTTTAATATTCTATCTTTATTTAGTGCATTTGTTGTTCTGATTATTATGTGTCGGGAGGAATTTCTTTTCTGGTACAGTCTATTTGGAGTTCTGTAGGCTTCTTGTATGATCATGGGCATCTCTTTTTTTATGTTTGGGAAGTTTTCTTCTATTATTTTGTTGAAGATATTAGCTGGCCCTTTAAGTTGAAAATCTTCATTCTCATCAATTCCTATTATCCGTAGGTTTGGTCTTCTCATTGTGTCCTGGATTACCTGGATGTTTTGAGTTAGGATCCTTTTGCATTTTGTATTTTCTTTGACTGTTGTGTCGATGTTCTCTATGGAATCTTCTGCACCTGAGATTCTCTCTTCCATTTCTTGTATTCTGTTGCTGATGTTCGCATCTATGGTTCCAGATCTCTTTCCTAGGGTTTCTATCTCCAGCGTTGCCTCGCTTTGGGTTTTCTTTATTGTGTCTACTTCCCCTTTTAGTTCTAGTATGGTTTTGTTCATTTCCATCACCTGTTTGGATGTGTTTTCCTGTTTTTCTTTAATGATTTCTACCTGTTTGGCTGTGTTTTCCTGCTTTTCTTTAAGGGCCTGTAACTCTTTAGCAGTGCTCTCCTGTAATTCTTTAAGTGACTTATGAAAGTCCTTCTTGATGTCCTCTATCATCATCATGAGAAATGTTTTTAAATCTGGGTCTAGATTTTCGGTTGTGTTGGGGTGCCCAGGACTAGGTGGGGTGGGAGTGCTGCGTTCTGATGATGGTGAGTGGTCTTGATTTCTGTTAGTAGGATTCTTACATTTGCCTTTCGCCATCTGGTAATCTCTGAAGCTAGCTGTTTTAGTTGTCACTGTTAAGAGCTTGTTCTTCAGGTGACTCTGTTAGCCTCTATAAGCAGACCTGGAGGGTAGCACTCTCCTTAGTTTCAGTGGGCAGAGTATTCTCTGCAGGCACGCTCTCTTCTTGCAGGGCAGGTACCCAGATATCTGGTGTTCGAACCAGACTCCTGGCAGAAGTTGTGTTCCACTCACTAGAGGTCTTAGGATCTCGTGTGGAATCCTATGTGGGCCCTTGCGGGTGTCAGGCTTTTCCGCTGGCAAGGTAGCCCGGGGCTCGAGTGGAGCAGAAGGGGTTTGTGCCCCAGATCAAGCCCGGGTAGCCTGCTTCCCTATGTACCACAGTCTCAGGTTCCGCGCGATTGGATTGGGGCAGGCGCTATGTTCCACTCACCAGAGGTCTTAGGATCCCGTGGGGAGTCCCGTGTGGGCCCTTGCGGGTGTTGGGCAAGCCTCTGCTGGCAAGGTAGCCCGGGGCTCGAGTCTCGAGTCGAGCGGAAGGGACTTGTGCCCCAGATCAGGCCCGGGTAGCCTGCTTCCCTATGTACCGCAGTCTCGAGTTCCGCGCGATTGGATTGGGGCAGGCACTGTGATCCACTCACCAGAGGTCTTAGGGTCCCGTGGGGAGTCCTGTGTGGACCCTTGCGGGTGTTGGGCAAGACTCTGCTGGCAAGGTAGCCCGGGGCTCGAGTCCAAGAGCTGATTTTCTATCTATGATAGCATCCAGCTCCACCCAATGGGTAGATTCTGAATTCAGAAATTCAACATCATCTACTCAGCTAAAGTAAAGATGATATGCAGTGTCATCTAATGAAACAATATGCTGGTATTTAGTAGATATTAACAATCAGTTCATTCAGTTGCTCATTTAATTTACACTACACTTATATTCAGTAAATATTTTTGAGTACTTTCTTTGTGACAGGAACTTAGATAATACCGATTTTTATAAGGAATCATTTCATATTAATAAATTTCTTTATTTATATGCACCACGATAATTTAGTGTTGTCTACCACAAAAAGCATTAGAAGAGTCTTGGATTTTTTAGTCATATAGTCTAGACATCATGATGTGAGAAAAAAAACTGGGTGTAATGAGAAGGGCACAGACGGAGAATCAAAATGTGTGGGTATAGGATGCACTGGTTATTTGTAAATGATAGAAGTAGGGAAGTGCATGTAAAAGGGTATCTCAAGAAACACGAGGATTTTCAATTTTTTAAAAGAAAACAGATTCTTCATGGGATGGTAGTAGGGTCAAGGAACAGAGCATGGAAAATGTAGGTTGACATGCAGAACATGCAAGAAGAGGAAGAATAAAAATTAAGGTGGAAAAAGCTCAGTATAAAGAAGCCCTAGGGATGGTCTGTTTGCATTTTTGTTTGGTTTTTGAAATAAGGCCTTGCTTTGTAGCACATGGTATCCTGTAATTCACTTTGTATTTCAGGCTGGCATCAAACACAAAGCAATCGTGCTTCAGCCTCTCAAGTGCTGACTCTCCCAGCATGTGCTGTCTGCTAGGACTGCAAGAGAGAACTTGAGTATGAAGCTGAAGTGCTGATACCCATATAGCTTTTGTAGAATTGAAAGGGTTTGGTTAAATTTATGTTTCATGAAATTGATTTTGAAACAAGGCAGAAGAAGCCTTGAGCCTAGAAATCCTATGAGTTGTAGAGTTCTGTGAGTAGAGACCTAGCACATGACTAACTTTTCAGGCCAAGAAATGTTAAAAGGTTTTCATCCATAGAACTTCTGGGTTGTTAGTGCTCTGGGATCATTCAGTGATTACCAAGTCTAAATTTAGTTTTAATATTACTAAAATGTAGACTTTTTATAAAAAATCCAAACCAAACCAAACCAAACCAAACCAAACCACACCACACCACACCACACCACACCACACCAAACCAAACCAAACCAAACCAAACCAAACCAAACCAAACCAAACCAAAAACAACAGTAACAACAAACTGTCCAGCACCAAAACAGAGAGATTCCCTAGGTAAGGCCTCAGCTATTGTTAGTCCTAAGATTTTAAAGACAAAGCCCATCTTGTGATTTTGAAGAGTGAAATTAATTCATATCCTGTATAGGTGCAGGTCAAGCTTGATTTTCTAACAGCTGTATAGCAGAAGCTTCAGCCATGAAAGCAAGCAAGCATTTCATACAAAAATGGAACTTAGCAGCTAGCTTGTTAGGTTTTTTTGACATAGGTAATTCATAACCAAAAGACATTCATTGTATATACTCACTAATAAGTGGATATTAGCCAAAAAAAGAAAATACCTAGGATACAATCAAAAGAACTCAAAGCTTAACAAGTAGAAGAGCCCAAGTGAAATGCTTTCAATCCCACTTGGGAAGGAAAAGAAAATGATCACAGGAGGCAGAGGGAGGGAGGGACATGGGTGGGAGAGAAGAGAGGGAGAGGAAACGGGGTGAATAATCATGTATGGGGAAGGGAAGGCAGAGAGAAGTCCCGAGGGTCAGTAGAATAAATTGAAATATTCAATCTTAGGGCAGGGAGAGGTTGGGAGGTGGGGAACCTCTAGGAAGTACCAGAGACCTAGGAGGTGAGAAACTTTCAGGACTCAAAGGGAGGGACCTTAGATGAAATAAATGCCCAACAGTGGGGAGAGGAACAGGGCATCAAGTACATAGATGGTGTTGCCATCCCACAGTCAAAAATTCTGACCCTGAATTCTTCCTGTCTCAAAGAACTGGAGGGACAAAAATAGAGAAGATACTGAGGGCAAGATGGTCCACCTGGGATCTAGCATGTGCTGGGATCTCCTGACAGGCCCAACTTGGGATCCAGCTCAAGGGGAAGACCGAAAGCCTGACACTATTACTGATAGTATGCTGTGCTTACAGACAGGAGCCTAGCATAATTGTCCTCTGAGAGGCCTAACAAGCAGCTGACTGAGACAGATGCAGATACTTACACCCAACCATTGGACTGAAGTTGGGAACCCCTGTGGTTGAATTAGGGAAAGGCTGGAAGAAGCTGAGGAGAAGGGTTACTCCATAGGAAGACCAGCAGTCTCAACTAACTGGACCCTTGAAATCTCTCTGACAATGATCCACCAACCAGGCAGCATAGAGGAGCTAGTCCAAGGCCCCAACATATATATGGCAGAAGATTGCCTGGTCTGGCCTCAGAGGGAAGTACACATAATCCATGAGAGACTTGAGGTCCTAGGGGGTGGGGAGGCCTGCTGGGGTTGGGGGACATCTTCTTGGAGACAGAGGAGGAAGAGGAATGATATAAGGGAGGTGGACCTAGAGGAGGGCAACATCTGGACTGTAAATAAATAAATAAATAAAAGTATTAAAATGAGAGAAAAGGAAAAATTTGTATGAATAAGAGGACATTTAAAAAATTTTTGAGTTTTTGAGAGAACTTCAAAAAGTCTTATATGAAAAGTTTTAAATAAAATGAATAAATAAAAATAAAAAGATAGGTGAGGCAGTGAAACATTTTACAACATTCATCGGTTTTAAAGAGTAATCCAGTTGCACTGGGGAGTTGTCTATCTTGGGCAAGTTAGCTGGTAGTGTATGTTCAAGACAGGAGCAACTTTTTCATGGCTTCCAGGTAAAAACAATCTTGTTTTTAAGAGTCTTTTCAGAACAGCAAATTGTTCTCTAACTGTAATGTTCACCATCACATGGACATTAGAGAAGAAGCCCCTTTCCTATCCAAGGGCTTATCTGTGAATTGTTACATCCTCCTTGGTCCTTTCCTGAATATGAGAGGAACCTGTACCACTTATGGAAGCCCTGTGGTCTCTGTGTAAAATATCTGATTGGAATAAAATATTTTATTCCATTGGGGAGAATCCACAAGCAAGCCAAGGGTTTTGTATAGGAGTCGAAATTATAACCTGGGCCCTTAGAAATAAACTGTCTTTTTTGTAGTTTGCAGTTTTGGCTGAAAGAGCACCAGATTCCCATCATGTATACAGCTATACACATGCACATATGCTAAGTATCTATAACCACACAGACAATTCCTCAAATGAACACTTATGAATGCAGATACAAACTAGTTTAAATCCAGCTTCCATAACACTAGGAAGTTGAGTGGTGGTAAGCGTGGGCCTGAGGTACAAAGCTAGAGAGTTAAAATACATATACAGTGGAGCTCTGATTTGGAGGTTTGTGCTCTTTTTTTATGGACCCACAAGCACTGATAAATGAGGTAGAGGATGGTGGTTTTGCATCCCCGACAGATAGGATTTTCAAGAAGCCTGGGTTCCAGCCTCAGGGCTAATCAGAAACGACCTGTTCTACTTTCTTGACACATGTTCTTATGCAGTCTTGGCTATAGGATAAGGGATGCCAAAAAGAGACATTGGATGAAAACAGGAGTCTGGAAGTATGTATTCTTACCTTTCCAGTTTATAGGTCTCTGACTCCAGCCAAGCGCTTCAGCTTCCTTTCTTTCTGTTTCTACTTATTTGTCTGTTATGTATAGAAAGTAAAGTTGTTTTCACTAATTAGTCAGGCTGTTATGAAGGGCCACCTAGCATTCAGTCAAGGGGTAGGGGGATGTGATAAATATGTTTTCTATCATCTTTGCTACAAGTTTAAGTGGAACTGTCCCTTTTCACCTCAGTTCACAAGCAGTCTGGGGGTCAACAAATGGAGGACTCACATCTTTGTATATTTTATGCACCCGTGCATCTCTCTATTAAATATTATTTAATATTGTTCATGTATATTTATGTATATGTTTTTGAGTATATAAATATATGTTTATGTGTATTTATGTACATATGGGCCCATGTATACTCCAATAAGTACATGTATGTATAGGTACCAAAGGACATTAGTTGTTCCTTTGGTTCAGTCTGCCTTGTTTCTTTCTTTCATTTTTTAATCATTTATATGTAGGATGGTTTAGGTGAGTACATATGTCCAGTAAGGCCAGGGCATCAAATGTTATGGAGCTGGAATTGTAGGTTGTTGTAAGACAACTGATGTGTATGCTGTGAACTGAGTCTCAGTCTTCTGAAGGAGCAACAAGTGCTCTTGACCACTGAACCACCTCTTTGGCTCCTACCTTGTTTCTTGAGGCAAGATATTTCACTTTTACCCAAAGCACTTCCAGAAAGCTAGGCTAGCTGGCATTGCCCAGGCATTCACCTGTCTACATCTCTACCCTTGGGTTATGGGCATGAAATCCCAAACCTATCTTTTAAAAAACGAATTCTCTTATTTTCGATATTTATAGTATAATTATATCATTTCCCCCAATTCTTTCTTCCAATCACTGTCCCACATACCCCTTATCTGTCTTTTTAATTCATGGCTTCATTTCTCACTAGTTGTTTTACACACACACACACACACACACACACACACACACTACCCAGTCTGTACAATTTCTCCTGTTATCACCATTCCATAGTTGCCTATAATATTTTGTGTAGGCTTAAAGGCTTTCCTCATCCATATTGGCACGTCTATAATTCCTGTATTTGTTCTGGTGGTTTGTGCTTTCATGTCTGTGTGACTTTATGGGTGTGGCTTCTTTTTTTTTAATTAGATATTTTCTTTATATACATTTCAAATGCTATCCTGAAAGTTCCCTTTTACCCTCCCTGAACCGTGCTTCCCTACCCACCCCTCCCAATTCTTGGCCCTGGCAATGGGTGTTACCCACAGCAAATTACCTATTATGATGGATGATTCTTTCATTCACATTGTCTCCTCTTCTGCAATGATTTCTGATCCTTAAGTGTAGTAATTTCATCGCATTGGATCCATGACTCTGCATTTTGATTAGTTGTTTTCTGTAATGATCTCGGTTGTAAAAAGAAGTTTCCTTGATGAGAGCTGAGTACTATATTTATCTGTTGGTATATGTGTAAATATTTAGAATGTAGCTAAGGATTATGCTAGTTTAGTTAGTGATGGTTGTTGGCTCCTTTCAGAGATCCATGACTTCACTGGGTAGTTAGGTTTCTAGGACTAGGCATGGTTTTCTTCTTGTTGAGCAGATTTTATATTCAATTAGAGGACTGTTTATTACTGCCAAGATATACTTGACATGACTGTACCCTGAGCTATATCATGCAATGCTGGTCAATGTTTTACTTTATAGGTACCCTAACTGGGTAAGGCTGGTAGTTGATCCCGTACCCCTGACTTTGGACGTTTGCATGAAGTAAGTCATACCTTGAAAGCTAGTCCTCCAAATACAGAAGTGGATGCTTACAGCCATCCATTGGACTGAGCAGAGAGTCCCCAGTGTATGAGCTAGAGAAAGGACCCAAGGAGCTGAAGGGGTTTGCAGCCCCATAGGAGGAACAACAATATGATCTAACCAGTACCCCCAGAGCTCCCAGGGACTAAACCACCAACCAAAGATTGCACTTGGTGGGACTCATGGCTCCAGCTGCATATGTAGCAGAGGATGGCCTAGTCAGTAATCAATGGGAGGAGAGGTACTGTGAAGGCTCTATGCCCCAGTGTAAGGAAATGCCAGGGCCAGGAAGCACGAGTGGGTGAGTTGGTGAGCAGAGGGAGGGAGGGAGTAGGGATATGAGTTTTCTGAGGGAAAACGAGGAAAGGGGATAACATTTGAAATGTAAATAAAGAAAATATCTAATAAAAAAGGGGAAAAAGCTTTTTAAAAGATATCTTGGAGTGAAAACAGCATCTTCCTAGAGCTTTACTATGGGAATAAACCTTCTGTACAGTAGTTAACAGGTTGCAAATTACATATTATATATATTACAATTATATAATATGTTAACATATATTAAAATTATCATTGTGTATTCATATTAATATAGTATAACCTTTTTTACAGTAGTTAATAGGTTATATATTACATATTATACATTACAATTATATAATATGTTAACATATTAAAGTTATCATAGTGTATGCATATTAATATATTATAATTGCTGTCATAATTACTTCTACTTGTCTATGGTGTTCTATGTATTGCTCTTCATTTCCACAGAGCTATTAAACTTGAGAGCAGAAAAAAAAAAAAAAAAAAAAAGAGAAAGCAAGCTAGTCCTCAGGGAGGAAACTTTCAAATAAGTTACAGATAAGGAACTTATGGGCCCTGTGTGAGCAGTACATAATGTCATCAAAAATAGGAGTTCCTTCCACATCTCTGGCAATTGAGAAATAGCAATAGTGTAATGTTTTTAAAATCTCTTGGAAAACCCTAAGAAACAACTCAAAAGGAGGCCTTTCATGGCTGGTACTAGGGGTTTTATTAAATAACTTTTGGTTCTTGGAGGGATCATTGATATCCCAGAAGGGAAAATATCATTTAAATTATATATGTATGTTTATACATAGATTTACATGTATTGTGGGTTTTAGGTAGGTAGGCAATCAGAATTATGTTAACTTATCTCATCTGTTAATTTACTCTCCTTCCACATGTATTTATTAATGTCTATCACCTCTAATAGAGTCTCTGTTTTTTCTCATTTTCCTTTAACTAGTCCCCTGTCTATTGCCTCTCCTTCTTCCATTCACAACCCTAGCAAAGGTCACATTTGCTTTCCTTGTCTCTGCAGTTACTCCAGGCTATCCACTCACATCTGAAGATTTGGAGCTAAGATCCTCAGATGAGAAAGAATATGCTATGTTAATCCTTCCAGGTCTTACCTAGTTCCATTCATTTACCTGAATGTTTCTTCACAGCTGAACAGTACTCTGTAGTATACACATACCACATTTTCACTATTCATTCTTTAGGTAATAACAGATATTTGCTCAGCCAGGCTTATTGCTGCTCTATCCACAATAGCTAGGTTTCACCAACTGAGCCATATTTCCAACCTTATTCCTTGAATATTTTTTGGAGTGTTAAATTTCTACTGCTGAGGAAACTCATATCAAAAGTTAAATTATATGAAATTCCAAGTATCTGGTAAAAACTTTATATTTGACTAGTCAAACTGAATACATGTCTACCTGTTGAAATATCCCATAATAACCAAACTTTAATACCTTTAAAATTATCTGGTTAAGCACCAAAAATACTAACTTGAATTAAATGAAGTTTGGGAAATCAGAATCCTATGTTTCAAATATAGTTGCATTTGGGGTTTGTAGTATTTTGAAAGAGATATTCCCTCAGAGCCTTGAACACATGAAAATTTGTTGCCAGTTGATGGGAGATGCTGCTTGGGAGATGAGACCTTGCTGGTAGAACTACTTCAACGGGCATAGAATTTGATGTTCCTAAAAATTATGCAACTGCCAGCTTACTTTCTCTGAATCTGGCTTGAGTTTCAAAGTTTGAGTCCTCAGCTTTCTGCCCTTACTACCAGTCCTTTAGTTTACCACCATGAACTCTAAATCTGTGAATTTTGGAGACCTCTTAAACTCTTCTATAAGTTGCCATGGTTATGAAGTGTCTTTGAAGCAGTAGAGAAGAAACTAACACAAGCTGATGTTCCGGTTTGTGTAATCTATGAGTGTGCACCTGTTTTCTTATCCATAGTATCAGGTGGCTTGCTCAGGATCAACAGTTCAACACAAGCCATCATTTTAGCATATTCTTTGAACATCCAAGTGCACAAACTGCTATTCCTATTTATTGCTTCTTTAAGAACTTCATTTCATGTTCTTAAACATTAAATAAACATTTTTCATGTTAATTGCCATATCTGATTTTTCTGGGTTATTTTATAAGGTCATGAGAATTTAAAGGCATTTCCTGAAAGGCTCGTGCTTTTGCTCATGATGTTTTGTTGGTAGGATTTAGGGTTTAACTTCCCAAGGTCATGGCCATTCCTGGGTTTATTAATTAAATATGCTAAGAAATTAATTTTGAGTAAATGTTGTCAACTTTAACATAGCATGCAACATGAATCTTTTTTGCAGGTCATTTTATAGATTACCATCTTATCTTTTTTTAAGATATTGCTTATCTACTAAGCAATAAAGATGAGAAAGTCTATTAAAAATTAAGCTACAAAGAGATTTCAGAGACATTGATATGTAATAGAATGACTGCTTGCCAAAAATTTCAGAGACTTGCCTTAGATCCCCCTTTCTTCCTCTCTGTTCTCTCCCTCCCTCCCTTTTTCCTTATTTTCCCCTTCTTTTTTTTTTTTGCCAGTACTGGCATTTAAACAGAGATGATCATGCATATTAATACTCTTTCCCTCAATTACCTGTCAGCCACTATTTCCCTCAATATGCAGGAGCATGTTTATTATGACCTTGAAAAGTGAACAATAAAATATCCCAATTTCTAAGCATTTCCCTATTAGTACTTTGGCAGGAGCAGAGAAGCAAAGTTTACAGAAAGATCTTTGAAGTTCAGTATACTTGCATTTAATCCTGGCTTCATTGTTTGTGACTGAGTGGACTAGAAAGATCACATACCTTTTGAAAATCCCACTTCTCTGTTTTCTATAGAATAAAGACAATAATACCCCCTCAATTCAGTATCTCCTGTAATGCAGGGAATCTTCAAAAAAAGCTCATTAAGGTGTTTGCTAATCAGTTTGCCTGAGAGATCACAAATTCAAATTGCTACTCTCTTAGAGATGTATTTTCTTGTTACAACATTTGGTTCTTTCTCTTTGATTATGTGCTCATATGTGCACAGGTATACATGCATTCATGTGTGTTTGTGTGTGTGTGTGTGTGTGTGTGTGTGTCTGTGTCTGTGTCTGTGTCTGTGTTTGCGTGTATGGGAGTGTGTGTTCACCATGTTTGGAGAGCAGAAGTCAACCTCTGAGGTGGCCACATTCAAAGTTTTCTTTTGATGTTGGGGACTCAGCTCTGGATGCTTCTCTGTTTTGTCTTTCATTTCTTTTGGGGGAGCTGATATCTTAAATGTGAGAATGAACTTAAGTATGACATAGTTGGAATAAAATTTTCAATGACTCGATATCCCCCTTCAGCTCTTAACTCTTCTCTCTTTTTCATAGAAGTGTCTTCTCCTCAGTGACTCCTCCTCACCTCATTTCTTCCTGTTCTACTCTTTTCAAGATTTTATATATCTATATTTATTTCTATACCTATATCTGCATCTACATCTATATCTCTATTTATATCTATATCTGTGTGTGAATGTGTGTGTGTGTGTGTGTGTGTGTGTGTGTGTGTGTGTATTTTACTTGGTTTATGTGCACTCTATTCTCCATTTTGGACTAAGAATAATGTAAACTTCATTCAGAACAAATCCAGTGGATTTTAAAAAATAATTTATTTACTATTGTTATTGTATGTATGTGTTTGCATCTGTGTGTGTGTCTGTGTGTGTTCATGTGTTTGTACAAAGTGTGTGAGTGGTCAGAGGTCAACATTCATGAGTCATTTTCTGCCTTCCACACTTAGGTAGAGGCTGGCGATAAAACTCAGGTTTTCAGTCTTTGTGCAGCAGAAGAGTTGCCTTCTAATCTTTCATCGCCCTGGACCACAGTGGCAATTTTGTGCCTTTATTTTCTGTCCATGACCTCTCTTGAGAGTTTGGTACATTTAGACGGTTCCTCCCCCCCCCCCAGATATTCCCTTCTCTTCTTAATGTTGTACTCAAATTGCAACATTCATTACTGCTAGAGTTGAACTTTTTTCTCAGCCACTGCTGTGAATATCAGAGTGCTCAAGTTAACTAGAACAGCATAGTAAACTCTAAGAATCACTCCTCACTACACTGAGGAAATCACTTCTCAGTACATCAAGTTCTAGCTGATGTGTGTGGCATCTGTCTGCTTTTGTGGAGTTATGAATACTACATTTTTTTTTTTTGGTGTATAGAGAGCATGGAGTACATATCCCAAAAGGATTCTACCTACTTTGCCCCCTTAAACTATTTCTGCATGTAACAGCCCTATGAGTTCAAATAAGAGCCAACCACAAGTCAGTATTTTATTGTACTACCCAAATCTGTCTAAAGATTTCTGTCTATTCAAACAGTACCCACTTCCTTAAACAGGGTCTCTGTGTCTTGTTTCTTCCTGTATCTTACATCATTCAACCCTTTCCTAGATTTTCAATTTCATTGAAAATTTAAGTAGACTTATTTTTTTTTTATTTTTGTTTTTATTTGAGTGTATGTGTGTGTGTGTGTGTGTGCATATCTTTGTGTAGGTGCATGTATATAAGAGAGCACTGGACCCTTTGGAGTTGGAGTTACAGATGGTTCTGAGTTATCTGTTGTGGCTACTGGGAAATGAAATGGGCTTCTATGCAAGAGCAGTGTATATTCTTAACTACTGAACCATCTCTCTAGCCCAAAACCCTTAAATGTTAGCCTACAGATCTGTAAGTCTGTGTCCTCTTCAGTAGCTCTATGAAACAATATTTTTGTTTTGAAGTGTAAGATGATTTATGTTTTTGTGGTACTAGTGAAGAATTAGGACTCAGTTTCATTCACATCAAATTCATTCTATAGCTTAAGCCTAGATGGCTTGAGTGATGCAGAAGACATAGTAAAGGAGGTCTTGGAATAATAGAGTAGAAATGAAATGTTGAAAGCCTATGCTGAAGCTAATTCAATAAGATCCTTTTGCTAAAAGAGAGACTTTATAAACAAAATTCTCAAAAGATATAAAACTGTGCTATTTTTAGAGTTTCAGAAACCTCTTATGAGAGGATTTCTAGCTTTCTTCGCTGTGGAAGAGCAAAATAAAATTTCCCCCAAATTAATTTCAATTCAATTCTTCACTGTTTTAATATATATGATCGTATAAATGAGTTGTTTAAACTTATTTTTTCCATTAAAAATATTTTTATATTTCATGTTATTTGCTTTAAATTTTCTGTTTTATCCTCTAGAATGAAATCTTGGGAAACTTTTCAGGTTAATGTGTGAAGATACAATTTTATATCTGTGACACATTTAATAAGATGAGTTCTCCATAATTTCCTCACAATTTTTCTACTCATATGTCATCCAAGTAGTTTCCAGTATTTCACTGTTTTTTTCTGTTACAATGTTCCACTAAATATATTCATATATCTACCTCATGTGGCTAAGGATATTGTTTCTTTATATAATTTTTATTAAATTGGTTGTTTGGAAATTTCATACATGTATACATTGTTTTGTGGTTACTCTCATCCCCTATCCTCTCATTTCCATCCTACCTCTGTCAACTCCTCTCTTTCTTTCAAGTCAGTTTTCTGCAATCATGATTTTGTTTTATGTTGTTTTGTTTTGTGACCCGCTAATTTTAACCAGGCCTGACTATACATTAATGCCTGGATACAGTACTGAAGACTATGGGTTACTATCATCATCAAGGAGGTATGGGACCCCATGACCCCTTTTAGATCCCTGATTTACTGGTGATAGTAGACACAGTGCAACCAGCTGCAGCTGCTGTGAGATTGTGAGAGGAATGGCTATGCCAAGCTAAGGAGATAACACTACACAGGCTTTTTCTGTCTTTGGGCTTTTTTTGTTTTGTTTTGTTTTGATTTTTTTTTTTTTTTTTTTTGAGACAGGATTACTCTGTATAGCCCTGGCTGTCCTTTTACTCACTCTGTAGACCAGGCTGGTCGCAAACTCAGAAATTCTCGTACCTCTGCTTCCCAAGTGCTGGAATTAAAGACATGTGGCACCACCACCCAGCTTGTCTTCAGGCTTTTACACTCTTTCCATTCATTCTTCCCCAATGTTCCTTGTGCCTCAGAAGGTGTGGTATCGATGTCCTAGTTAGAAGAGAACTCCAACCTTATATATTTTCATTCAGCACATTGATCAGCCCCAAGTTCTGCATTCACCTCTGTTCCCTGCAAAGTGGATCTTTCGTGGTTAATGCTGAGAGTTGAATTTGTCAGCAGACATAAAAATGAATATTTAGAAAGCAATTTGGGTCATGGAAATTTACTTAGACAACATCAGTAAGTTCTTTTCATTGGGATATTTGCTCAAAGGTAGACTGCTGGGTTACTGATTACCAAATTATTTGATTTTAATATTATTTTATTTTGCAGTCTCAATTTGTAAAAACTGGATCTATAAAAGATGTATTTTCACAGTTATATATATGTATAGGGGTTTGCCCTGTCTTTTCAACAATCTTCTGAGTACCAGGCTACATGGTGAAACAAGCATAAAGCTTCTCACAGTGGCTGATGGGGTGTAATTCTCTTTAACTCCTTATTCAGTGAATGGTGAGTTTGGTTCTGACAAGGTAAACCACTTTAAACCTCATGGTCAGTTGAGGCTATTCACTTCCATTTGGTTAACATTTATTATTTTAAATGTTATTTTCAGACTTTATTCGGCCATTTGGATAATCTATAGCATTAAAACAAAACAAATGGAAGTTTCTTTTGCTGGGAATATAGTTCAGCTTGTATACTCCCTTCTGAGCATGGAAGAAACCCTGGGTTTGGTCTACAGAACTACAGCAAATGGATGTGGTAGAACAAAACTCTAATCCTAACAGTCTAACTCTCCAGAAAGGGAGGAGCAAAGGCTCAGAAGTTCAGAACCGTGTTCTCCTAGATAGCAGCTTCTGACTCAATTAGATCATATAAAACACTGTTTCAAACAAATATGTGAACAATTTCTCAGAAAGAATTCTCCCGGTCATAGATCTTATACTCTTTCATGATCAAAAGACTGATAAAAATAAGAAAATGCAAAATAAATTATAATCTTTAAAATGAAAGTAATATGGAAAAAAGAGGAAAGAGGAGTTAGAGGCATGTACATTTTAGAATATACAGCTCATGTGGTATGTGTGTGTGTTTTGTTGTATTTGTGTTAACTATGTCTCAGTTAATATAGTCTGAAGTGCATCTCTTATTTACTTACATGTGCCAACATTTAAAATTCCAAGAGCTCACAGTCAGCTAATGGATGGATCATAGGACTCCCAATGGAGGAGCTAGAGAAAGTAGCCAAGGAGCTAAAGGGATCTGCAACCCTATAGGTGGAACAACATTATGAACTAACCAGTACCCCGGAGCTCTTGACTCTAGCTGCATATATATCAAAAGATGGCCTAGTCGGCCATCACTGGAAAGAGAGGCCCATTGGACTTGCAAACTTTATATGCCCCAGTACAGGGGAACACCAGGGCCAAAAAGGGGGAGTGGGTGGGCAGGGGAGTGGGGGTGGGTGGATATGGGGGACTTTTGGTATAGCATTGGAAATGTAAATGAGCTAAATACCTAATAAAAATGGAAAAAAAATTCCAAGAGCAAATTACATTTTACAATTTTTCAAGAAAATTATGTGTATGCATTATTCCATATGCATTTTAGACAAACTTCATGGACAGGATTGTTTTTATGTATGTAGCTATGTTTATGTGTGTATGTATGCTTGTGTATATGTGTTCATGTGTGTGTGTGTGCGCACACACATTTTGAGAATGTGAACATATACACAATATGTCTAAATGTCTTTGTGTGTCTGTCTGTGTGTATTTGCATTTCTGTGGGTATATATGTCATCTTAGTTAGGGTTTCTACTGTGAAGAGACACCAAAAACATAGCAACTATTGTAAAAGTAAACATTTAATTGGGACTGGCTTAGAATTCCAGAAGTTTACTGCCCTGGAAGGAAGCACAACAGCATGCAGGTAGTTTTAGTGTTGGATATGAAGCTGAAAGTACTACAGGTATATCAGAAAGCAGCACGAAGTGAGTGTCACACGGACTTAAGCATCTGAAACCTCAAGGTCTCCTCCCTGTGACTACATTCTCCAATAAGTCAACCCCTGTAGACCTAGATTTTACAAAACCTACTTTAATACGGGAACTTAAACTGCTTCAACCTCCCTCTAGCCCATGTACCAGATGTTAAGGAAAAGGAAGGTTAATAGAAAATAGGGAACATGGTCTTGTTTAGAAGTAGTTCTTTGGGGCTGATTCCAATCTTCCTTGTGAGGATATCAGCAGTCTACTACAATACACCAAACAAAATTCAGTAACTACTGCTCAATCCAGAAGAAACCTCAAGACTCCACTTGATTGGCAGGTGTTAGCAGATGCAGCAAGAAACAGCTGAAATATTGCAAAAAGTTCTATAGCACGTTTCCCAGTACAAAGTTATGACAAGTAAAGATGTGCAAAGACCAGCTAAGCATTGCAAGTTGAACCAATGAAAGTGCATCATCAGCAAAAATTAGGAGAATGTTGTAAGGCGAACCAATGCAAGTGTGCCACTACTGTCAGGATTACCTTATACTTTTTCTAAACATCACACATCCTTTCAAGTGTACCTCCTCAAAATATCTTTTCACCTGTCTGCCTCAGAAAAAGATACCCCCATGTGTTTGCTTCTGCAAAACATCCTTTCAGATGAAACTTCCAGATAAACATCACATGACAGAGGTGAATCTTCAAAGAAAGAAGAAATTTCCATTTCTGATATCTACTCCAGAAATGCTATATCTCCTAATAGTGCAACTCCCTATTGGCTTATCAGGGCTATTTTTATTCAAACCACAGCATATGTGTGAGTATGGGTAAAATGGGTCCATAAGAAGGGAAGAAGAGCTGAGAGAGAGAGACAGAGACAGAGAGAGACAGAGAGACACAGAGAGATAAGAAGGGAAGAAGAGCTGAGAGAGAGAGACAGAGACAGAGACAGAGAGAGACAGAGAGACACAGAGAGACACAGAGAGACACAGAGAAAGAGGAAACAGAGGTTAATGGAATGCATATGATATGAAATGAAATCACTGGGGTCTTTGGACTAGAAAGAAGCCAGAAAGAGTGACTAAGGATGTCACAATTATATTTGTAAATGTCATACAAACATAGACATACACAAAAGAGGCAATCTCAGTTAGAGATGCTTCCAACACATTAGTTTGTCCAAAGTCTCTAATTAATTTTCTTGGTTGTTTATTTATGTGGAAGGTCTATTGTGGGCAGTGCCATTCATGGATAGTTGGGTCTGACCTCTATAAAATAGATTCCTTAGCAAGCCATGGGAAGTCAGCCATCAAGCACAATTCACCTAGAATTCCTATATAGTTTCTGCTTCAGTTTCTTCCACTCGGTTCCTGTCACGAACTGTTGCCATGACTTCACTCAATGGCAGATACTAATTTGTATTCCAAACAAACACTTTCCATTCCAAGTTGATTTTGTTCAGTGTTTAATCATAGTAACAGTGAAGCAAACTAGAACAAAGAAAACCAGCAAGGGTAACATTATTAAATCATCTCATTTGTATGATAACTTAAAAATGATAGAAACTATTGAGTTCCTCATTTTGGTTTGTCATTGTCCCAACATTAACAATGTTCCAGGATCAAATAGATGGACTATGACCAGTAGTGAGATAAGAATCAGGATCCAGGAAGTGTTTTTCCAAAGCCTGTCAAAGTGAGGGGAACACCTGCTAAGAAATATTGATTTTCTGGGCGTGTGCACGCCTTTAATCCCAGCACTTGGGAGGCAGAGGCAGGTGGATTTCTGAGTTCGAGGCCAGCCTGGTCTACTGAGTGAGTTCCAGGACAGCTAGAGGTATACAGAGAAACCCTGTCTTAAAAAAAAAAAAAAAAAAAAATATATATATATATATATATATATACACACACACATATATATATATACAAATACATATATATATGTATATATGTATATATGTATGTATGTATGTATGTATATATATATATATATATATATATATATATATATATATTTATATATTTATTTTTTTAAATCAGGTTAAATTTTACTCCCTGGTCTTCAATGTCCTAGATAGTCCTTGAAGCTGACCCTGAGCTTGGAATTCAGTAAGAAGGTTACCTCTTCAGTAACATTCAAATTCACTTCTAGTAGAGAAAGTGAGACTAATTAGGCAGTACAATTTACTTGAATAGAGCTAGAAAAGCTCAGGGCTAGTCTACATAGTAATTACTTAGGACAATAGCCGAGTCACACCCAAGCACAGGAATACACAATGGTCTAGGAAATAGGTGGGTTGTAGTATTATTCTCGAAAGGGTTAGTAGAACAGAGTTCCCCTGGTACAGGCCTTTCACTAGGCCCAGAGGAATAGCATAATCAGGTATTTACTAAAGGACCCCTGGTGGGTTAACAATAGACTAGCATTGTATCAGGGCATTCACCTGGCTCCTGTGTTTAGCTGATCTTAATCAAGGGTTGTTCCTACCTCCCTCTTTTTATGTATGCATTTTCTTTGTTTTGGGTAAGAACCAGTGTACCTTGGCAAATGTATTCGCTTAGCCTTCTTGTTTTTCCATCTGTAATATAAGACTGGTGCTCAATTTGACAAATTACATCCAGATATAGCACTTCTGTGTGTTCGTATTTGTTTGTCATTAATTTCTTGCCAACCCTTGCTCACCTGTAACAAGAACCCCATTTCCTGCAGATTGGAGACCCAACTGAGGTTTGTCTGCAGCACAAATAGTTGTAATTAAAGTCTTTCTGCAACAGCAATGTCAGGTCCTGGTATGCATCACACTTGGCACAAAATTCAAAGCTGAGAGCCATATTAAGTAGACCATCTGTTGGTTTTTATTAGGCTTCCTCATCAGCAGCACTATTAAATATAACTGAACCCATTTAAAATATCACAGATGTCAGATCTGTGCTTTCAATTGGAACAATGATCAATATTAAAAACAAGGTTTGACCTGAATTTATTATTGATGAAAACTTAAATGTCACATAAATAGGAAAATTTGCCCCCAAACACTTTGAATATTACTTATCCAAACAAAGACACAAAATGTACCCTGTTTCAGGGACAGACATGAACCAAAAGCCTAGATACTGGTGCTCCAAAAAAACTGGTAGCCAAATGATTATAGCATCTGAGCATCCACTTCTCTCTAGTAAGCTGTACCCTGCAAGATATTCCTGCCTTTTGTAACTAGGTTAAGCAGAACTGCCATGTGGAAACTGTCTTCTTCCTAGGTGTTAATGTGTTGTTCTGTCTCTGTCTCTGTCTCTCTGTGTTTGTCTTGTGTTGGATTAAGGGCATAGAGAGGTGAGTTAAGAGAGTAGTAGAGGCCGAGAAAGAAAGAGTAGAAAAGTAGAGGCAGACCATGAGTATGTGGAGAGAAAGGGGGGAAGGGAGATAGGAGCAAGGGGACAGAGTGGGAGTCAGAAGGCAAGAGACCAAGAGAATGAGGAAAGGGCAAGCAGCCCCTTTTATAGTGGTTCATGCATGCCTGGCTGTTGCCAGGTAACTGTAGGGTGGAACTTAGACAGAATACTAACATTCCCCTATTCCCCTGTTCTGGTTTATCTTGTTTTCGGTGTTTTTTTTTTTTTTTTTTTTTTTTAATTTGAGACAGGGTTTCTCTGTGAAGCCCTGACTGTCCTGGAACTCACTCTGTAGACCAGGCTGGCCTCGAAATCAGAAATCCACCTGCCTCTGCCTCCCAAGTGCTGGGATTAAAGACATGTGCCACCACACCCAGCCTGTTCTGGTTTAATTAAAAAAGAAAAGATTAGAAAGAGGTAATCGTAGAGCAGGAGTAGGGTCATCGTGATATCTCACTAAGTCCTGCTGGCATTAGGGCGATGTGTCTCTAGGAAACGGATATGGGGAGGATTGTCCAGTCTTAGAGTTGGATGATTCCTTCTTGTCTAGAGTCTGTGAAGCCATCTGAGGACAGGCCAGAAGGAACAGGTCAAGTAGAAGTGTCTGTGCCTGTGAGAGAAGGTTGGAGCATCAGTAGGTCGCTTCTCTGGTGCTGTCCTGGATGTAGTAAATGCCTGGACTTGACAAAATGCTGAAACATACACATATATTTATTGTAGGTAGAGATTAAGTACATTTTGGAGAAAGAAAAAAAGTAAGATGTATATTTGAAACCCAGAGGAATTTCAGCATGGAGAAAAGGAGCAGTTCACAATTCCCTACTCCCAGGCAAGGACCTATTGACAGCTGATGGCTACAAGGGGAAGCAGAGTCAAGTTCTTTATGATATGGCCCTTGATAGAAAAATTACTCTCTTGTTATTAGCCCTACATTTCTATTAGGGCAATACTAATTAGATTCAATAGGTCTCAGTGCACAAACACACACACACACACACACACACACACACACAAACAGAGGCATGAGTCATGGGAGCACATATTTATCAAAGCACTCAGGAGGCAAAGGCCAGTTAATCTGTGAATTTAAGACTAGTCTACACAGTGAGTGCCAGCCTAGGACATGCTACTTAATGAGTTCCTGTATTGAGAGAGAGAGAGAGAGAGAGAGAGAGAGAGAGAGAGAGAGAGAGAGAGAAACAAAAGTAAAAAGACTTGAAGCTGAGAGGGAAGAATAGTGGGAAGAGTGGATCCAGGAATTGCCAGGGGAATGAAAGAGAAGTGAAATACATATATAAAATTCTAAAAGAATTATTAAAATGTAAATAATTGGTGAAAAGTTGTACTTTTTCTAGCATACTAACAAAGAACTTGGCCAAAATACAAGAATTTATAGGTGTGCATTGATGGCAAATTTCTCTGAAGATTCAATTTTTATTTTTGCTTCTGTTTTTCCTTTCTTGCTGTACCTTTGAGTTCTCTGTGGAGACATGAGTGTTACTAGTTTTAAAACTGGTTCCGTGGAGAAGAAGCTGGAAAACATACACCTGCGTTTTCTATACATTTTGGTTCAAGAAAACTATCCAAGCTGAGAAGGTCAACTGTGTCAAAGAAAGTGGTTCTCCTCTGAGCCATGAGAAAGGTATTAATGAACATATGCCTACTGAGTTAATGACATATACAACTGTTTAGGAGCGTGCTTCATACATAATTAAATGACAATAGATGTAAGATCATCATTATTTTCTATTCATTTCTTGTGGGGTCTGGGTACACAGTTGTGTGCAGTCACATGCGTATAAACATTTGCATATTAGTAAATCAAGGGATGATATTGACCGTCTTCCTCTATCTTTCAGTATTTCCACTACCTTGTTTTTCATTTTGATATAGGGTTTCTCACTAAAACTGTGGCTCATTGACTGGCTACACTGGTAGATTCAGAAATTCTGCAATCTACTTATGTCTGCCCCTGTAGCACTGGGAATATAGGTACATGCTGCTACACCTGGCTTTTACATTGGTTCTGTGGATGGAACTAGAAAATGACCTTCACGTTATTGTTTTCTTAATCATTAACATCCACTATTACATAAAACAGGCTGAAAAAGCACTGACAAAGTAATTTGAAAGCTCAACATCTCACAATACACTTGGAGACTTAGAGCTTTAGACTATGGAGAATGATATGATAGGGAATTAATCTTTGATTAATACGGAGCTTTTCATTTGTTTCTTTTTTTTCTCTCAACTTTACACAAGCTGGATGTAATTGTGATGAGCAAACTCAATTGAGAAAATGCCTCCATCAAATTTTCCGTTGACAAGACTGTAGAACATTTTCTTGATTAATTACTGTTGTACTAGGGCAGGGCTTACTGTGGATGTGTCAACCCAGTTGAATTGTCTTCTCTTGTATAATAAAGCAGACTGAGCAAACAAAGAGGAGTAACCCAGTAAATAGAACTCCTACATCTCCCAAACTTCAGTTTGTGCCTCTAGATTTCAGTTTGTTCCTCTAGATTCCTAATTTGAGTTCTTGCACTGGCTTTTTTTTTTTAATGTGCTGTCACTGGTATGCTGAAAAAAACAAAAACAAAACTTATCTCCACAAGTTGTTTTAGTCATGGTGTTTTATATCTGCAGTAAAGACCATAGTTCACACAATGGCAGTATACAGGGCATGGATAGCATGTGATAATAGTTTCAAGGGAAAACAACGTTACTTGTAGCTTTGTAGTTATGAAAAGCTCCATGAATTTAATAATTATCCTGACTTCTTTTAAATCCTCTTTTAGAAAATGGTAGTAGAAAGAAAAAAAAAACCAGAAACTAAAATACCTAAATAAAAATAAGGGTATTTCACATGTGAGACACTAGAAAGGTGCGGATTAATTTTGGTGTATGCCAATGAGGGGCGAGAGATTGTTTGGCGTTTTTGTAGATGTTAATTATGTTTAGTGTAGACAGAGCAATCATTAATTGTACATTAGAGGTGTAGGTGATTGCCTTTTGTTTTAGAAGTTGGTCTTTGAGGGTTTGATGTGTTCTTTCTATTATTATTCTTTGGTCCTGAGGTTTGTGGGAAATCTCTGGTGGGAAATTTCCAGTGTGCAGAAGGTTTTGAATTGAGCGCTAGTAAATGCAGGGCTGTTATCAGGTTTTATCTGTTGAGTAGTGCCCATGATGGCAAAGGTAGAGAGCATATGGTAAATTAACCTTTTTGAAATTTCACTTGTTTTGGATGTAGCATATATAAAAGGTGAATATATATCTATGGTATCAAAACCATATTTCTTTCTATCAATGTGGGGACTATGGTTGACATCAATTTGCCATTAGGAGTTGGATTTGAGGCCTTGAAGATTGGTGCCCATTGTTTGTATAGCTGGAATGATAATAAGAGATGCACAACTATAGCATGTTTTTATTTTCTTTTGGAGTTGAGCAAGGAGGATGTGGGGAAAGCAGGCATGAAGCCCCATTATATTTGTGTGTGCATGAACGGAATTGGTCTGCTGACTCAGTGATGGTTATACATGTTCCTCTTGAGGTGGTTTTGACAGTAAGAGCACTTCCCTTAGATATTGGGCCTGGCAGGAGATTGGGTGATCTGATATGGTGGATGTAGATGGGAGAGGGTGTTTCCTATAGGAGAACAAAAATCTGTATGAGTAGAGGAGAAAGTAAATTGGTATTTAGTTTGACAAAATATCTATACCGTCAGAGAAGCAAATTGGCAGCATATGCATTGTCTGAAGAGAGGTTAAGGGGGCCCTTGACTTCGTTTAGAGCTAGATAAATATCATATAATTATTTATATTGGGGCAAGTGGGCCGGCTCTTAGAAGCTGAGAATTGAAGGTTCATTCTCAGGTAACAATTTATTATTGCCGCTGTATCCCTCATTCCCCCATCTGTAAATATTGAGGGGGATCCAACCATAGGCTTTAAAAAATAGTTTTGTACAGGGCAGCCATAACAACAAAGGGAGGGCTGAGGCACAATATTTTTTTGTCAGTATAATAGTTGTCAATTTGTCCTTGGAATCCATTAAAACTGATAGCAAAGCAGGAGTGATTTTTGATTAACCATTGAATATCAAAGAGGGAGAAGTGGGTGACAAGAATTTCAGTTTTTTCCCTGGGTTTGTAGGGCATTGTCCCTGCCATTTTTAATCAAACTAGTGGGTGCATAAACCTCATTTAAAATTCAGGGTACACCACCCATTGGTGTATGAAGCTATTCCAACACTCCCCGGAGTTGGTATAGTGTTCCCATAAATATAGGGGAAGAATTAAAAATAACTTCTGTGGGTATTGCTGGGTCAAACCTAGCAAGAGCCATATCTTTTAGAGCTGCATTGAAGGAGTTTAGAGCTTGGATTGCTTCATGGGACAGTGTTATTGGGGATAGGGGGCTTTTTATCTCCTTTTAGGAGGTTAAAGAGTGGTTGAAGTGTTTGGGGGAAAGGAAAGCCTATTAAGGTTAGCCAAAAAACAATGGAGGGAGGCAAGAGTTAACTTTTGAGAAAAGGAAAGGGTGGGTTTGAGGGAGTGTTTTGAGGTAAGGGAGATAATATCTGTTTCTAAAAAATGCAACTGGTAGAATAAGTATCAGAATCCTGAGTAGCATGGGAGGTGGGCTTTGCTTTTGCAAGAAAGTCATGAAAATAAAAAGTTGTTGAATGGTAGACTGTTGGAAGTAGAAGATTATGGATTTTGGCTGGTCTTTGTCTAAGCATGTTGTAGGACTTTGGCTTTTGTGGATTGAGGAAGGGAAAGGAGTGATATCTCTTTCCAGTTGGGTGGAAGATGATGGAGTAGTAGAAACTCATTTTTTTTTTCTCATGGAGATCAGTTCTTCGATGAGGGAAGGAGAAGGAGGAGCAGATGGTTTATTTAGTGTTTCTTCAGATAGATAAGAAGGCATTTGAAATGTAAATGAAGAAAATATCTAATAAGAGAAAAAGAAGGCAGGTGTCCATAGATGGAGTTTATTTCCCTTATTGGTTGGGTAAGAGCTGTGAGATCTTAAATATGGTGGTCTTTAGGACCTTAGTCTTTGGCCTCATCTGATTGAGGGGGCTCAGGGACTCTGTTGTTGTCTGCCTGTCCTATTTTAGATGGTCCTATGTATTGCTGATTGCTAAGATCAGCAAAAAAAAAAAAATCATGGGAGGGGGTTTTTCTTCCTTGGATATCTCTGTCTCTGATGAGAGAAGCTACTCAGTTTCATGAGTCAGGGCTGTAAATAATGTCATTAACCATGCATAGCACTATCTGAAGGACTATATACCTGTAATTCTAGCATTGAGAAACAGAAACAGAAACAACCCTGGTGCTTTCTGGTAAGCCAGTACAGCCAAAGCAGTGATCTCTGGACTTACTAGGAGACCCTATTCCAAAATAAGTTGGAGAACTAAGGGGAAGACACCTGAGGCCTAGCCTCCACATTTGCACACATAAGTGAACACACACACACACACACACACACACACACACACACACACACACACACTGCTGTAATAAATATACTCCTACCTATTATACCTTGCCAAAAATACTGCCTTCTTAACATTCTCTTTCTTCTGCTCAAATCTAATTAACGTTTTATTTTTATAGTTTTGGCCCCAGGAACCAATCCAGCATGATTCAACTCTACTTCATGAGAGCCTTCTGACCTTTTTCTACAAAGGGCTCACTCCTGGTCCCCATTGGCTTTGTTTCCAGATTATTATTCCGACAGAACCATAGGTTAAATCAAATGTGTATGGATGAATTTTAGTTGGCACCCTCTGCCACCTTCTCCCTTATCTTCCTCATTAGTTTTGTCCTCTTTTATTTTCTTTTCAGTTATCTGGCTGTAGTGAAGATTTAGGTAGAAGCAAATGAGAAAACCAAATTAGATGAATTCACTTTTAAGTACCTTGCCTTCAGCTTTTGGTGTGAATGACTATTGATTTTTATACTGAGAAAAGCTGCAATGTGTTGAAAATTAGATGGATATTATAACACTCTGAATCCTGTATGGGGCTATATTAACCACATTCCTTGGACAAATATTTCATGGAGTAGAATCAACACATTCAGAAATATTAATTTCAAGCCTTCTGGCATGCTAATGTTAATGTTTAAGGTATGATTTTCTACGTTAAAAAGAGAACTCAGTGATAATTATACTTCACAACAGGACAATTAGGTTCCATGGGTCTCTGTTCCAGCTAGGAATGCCAGCAGTTTTACAGCTGTTGAAAGAGAAGCCAGGAGTTTTGGGCAAGCCTGCAAAGAGCAGATAGCTGAGGTCTCAAGTCTCTCATCATCTACTGCAGCAGGTGTAGTTACAGTGGCAGGAAAGGCAAAAGTTTGAACATGAAGCTGTCCAGGGAGGCTGGTCCAGGGTCTATTGATGAAGGCTACAGGAGAATGAACTCTTCCCCAACTGTTATAGCCCAATATAGTAAGCCAGTCTCAGAGGATTCTCTGTGAAATAACTGGTGGCCTTTAGTCCACACAGACTGCATAAACATTAGCTAGTAGGGTAAGATCCAAGTGTAGATGTTTCTCCTTTCTTTGATTTGTCAGTTATGTTTTATTTTCATTAGGAAGGATCCAGGTGTTTTCTTGAATAATTGACTGTGCATGGTCCTTGCTATGGGATGTTGTGGTTACATATTTCAGAGGTACAGAAATGGCTAGAAAGTAGCGGGACTCCTGCTGATATCAAGTCTCTGAGATTTCTTGGGTCTGAGCTCACTTACCAGTTCTTCTCTCTTGTTGCATGGCCTATTTACTTTACACCACCTTCCTCATTGCTCTCTCCCATCACCCAACATGGATGAAGACTCCCTGTTTTACTAACTACACCACCAGTTGCCAGGAGTTCATCAAGGCTGCCTGATATATAAAAAAAGAGTTCTTTCTTTGAGAAAATCATTTACACAAACCCTTATCAAAACTAACTAAAATAAATGGATATTTTTTTCTTTTTAGATACAACTTACCAAAGTTAAATCAAGATGATATAAATACTTTAAATAAACATATATCCCTAAGAAAAGAGAAGCAGTTATTAAACATTTCCCAACACCACCAACAAAAACCAAAGCCAAGGACCAGTTCAATTGGTTTTCTCTTAGAATTCTTCATGACTTAAAAGAAGAGCTACTGCCAATGCTTCTCAGATTATTCCATAAAACAGAAACAGAAGAAACATTGCAAAATTCATTCTATGCGTCAACAGTTACAGTGATAACAAAACCACACAAGAAAGAGAATTACAGATCATTTTTAATGGACATAGATGCAAATATAGTACATCTAAAAGATCATGCAGCTTGCCTAAGTAGGCTTCATTCCAGAAAGATAGGGATGGTTCAACATACAAAAAAATTAGTCAATGCAATCCACAATATAAAGAAACTAAAAACCAAACCAAAACAAAACTACAAAAAGAAAAGAAAAAAAGAGAAAAAAAAACCATGATCACTATATTTGTTACTGAAAAAGTTGTTAACAAAATCTCATATACTTTCATTATACAAATCTTTGAGACAATAGGGATACAAGGACTATATCTAAACCTAACAAAGGCAATTTACAATGACCTTATATTTACCATAAAAGTAAATGGAGAGAAACACAAAGAAATTCTATTAAAATCTGGAACAGTCCAAGGGTTTCCATTCACTACATTCCTATTAAATATATTACTTGAAGTTTTGACTAGAGTAACAAGACAACTGAACAAGGGGATACAAATTGGTAAAGAAGAATTTAAAGAATTGCTATTTGCAGATGATATGATAGCATACATAAGCAACTCCAAAATTTCTATCAGGGAACTTCTGGAGTAGAAACACACATTCACTGAAGTGTTTGGATAGGAGATTAACTCAAAAAATATCAGTGGCTCACTGCTATTTATAATACAGACTTAGAAAAAAGTTGAGTAAATGTCACCTTTCACAATAGCCACAAATAATAGAATATATTATGAATGTAACTCTACCTAAGCAAGCAAAAGGCTTGTGTTATAAAAACTTCAAGGCTTTGAAGGAAGAAATTGAAAAGTTATCAGAAAATGGAAAGATCTCCCATGGTCACGGATCAGTAAGTTTGACATAGTAAAAATGTCTTTCCTAAAAAGAATCTGCAGATAAAATGCAATACTTATCAAAATCTCCACACAATTCTTTACAGATCTTGAAAGGACAGTACTCAACGTCACATGGAAAAACAATGTAGAAAAGCTGAATCAATACTGAAAAATAAAATAACTTGCAGAAGCATCATCATCCCTAATTTCAAGATATAGTAATAATAATAAACTGTAATGGCATTAGTATAGAAACAGATATATTGATCCATGGTGAATCCAAGTCCCAGACATAAAATCACACAACTGCAGATATGTGATTTGTGACAAAGAAACCAAAAATTTACAATGTGGAGAAAAAAAAGCGTCTTTAACAAATGGTTCTGTTCTTACTTTACATCTGTATGTAAAATGATGCAAACGCATCCTTTTCCATGACCCTGCATAAAACTCAAGTCCAAATGAATCAAAGTCCCCAACTTCAAAAAAGAAATACTGAGCTTGATAAACAGTAAGGAACAATCTTGAATGCATTGGCATAGGAGACAACTTCCTGAAAAGAAAACTGATAGGATAGTCACTAAGATCAACACCTAATAAATGAGGCCTCATGAAACTGAAAATTTCTGAAATACAAAGGAAAACAGATTAATAGAAAAAAAAGGATTAATAGAACAAAAAGGCAACTTACAAAATGGAAAAAAAAATCACCAACTCCACATTCAATAGAGGGCTAATATCCAATATATGTAAAAAACTCAAGAAACTTGATATTAACCAACAAAATAATATAATAAAAAACAGGATAAAGATTTTAATAAAAGGAGAATTGTCAATATAGGAAACTCAAATGACTGTGAAACACTTAAGATATGTTCAACACCTTTATCTATAAGGGAAGCCCAAATCAAAACTAGTTTGAGATTCAGTCTTAGAGCTGTCATAATGGCTAAGATTAATAACACAAATGACAGACCACAATTGTAAGAATATAAGACAAGGAGGACACAGTTCCATTGCTGGTGGGAGTGATAATTTGCATGACCACGATGGAAATCAATATGGTGATTTCTCAGAAAACTGGGAATCCATCTTCCTTAAGAATCAGCCATATAAATCTTGGTCATATACCCAAAGGACACTCCATTCTATCAAAAAGGAACTTCTTCAATTATGTTTATTGTGGATTTATTTATAATAGCCAGAAATTGGACACAGCTTAGATATCCCTGAAGAAAGAACGAATAAAAAAATGTGGCACATTTTCACAATGGAGTATTATTCCATTGCTAAAAACAATGGCAGCATTTGTAGGGAAATGGATATAACTATGAAAAAAATCATACTCAATGAAGTAATCCAGGTCCAGAAAGAAAAACATGGTATGTACTCACACTTAAGTGTATATTAGCTGTTAAGTAAATGATAATCAAGCTACAATACACAGACCTAGAAAGGCTAAGCAACACAGAGAGCTCTTTGAGGGATGCATAGATCTCTTTGGGAAGGGGAAACAGAATAGATTTGCAAGTTTACTAGGACTGGTGTGGATGATAACAGAAGAGAGCAAGTGGATAAAGGAATGGAAAGAAAAATATCAAAAAGAAAGTATATAAAGAGAAGTACCTGAAATTGGAGAGCATTTGGTGGGGGTTGGTGTCAGGACATGGAAATCAAATGCAGTAGTAATTTCCAGGATTCTATAAGGGTGACCCTTGGAAGGACTCATAGTAACTAAGGATACAGAGCATGAACTGGCCATCATTTGTAACCAGGCAAGGATTCTACTGGTGGGATTGGAAAACAAACTCTTCCACAAATTTTTTGACCTATAATCTAACCTGACTTCAAGATGTGCTGGGGCAATGGGGTACAGGTCATGTGGCCAACCCATGAATGATCTAATTTTAGGCCCATACCATGAGAGAGATCCCATGTCGGACAATGTCTGGATGATCAGAAAAGAGAGGTTGGATATCCCAGAGATCTATGATGGAAACAATGAATAAAATTATTCCTAATGGTATTTTTATACACTCATACACCAATCTTCACCAGAGACTTCTGGTGACATCTGATGTGAGCAGATGAAGAGATTTCCAGCCAAAAATTAGGCAGAGTTAGATGACAAATTGGAAATCTCCATATGGAGATTTCCATCACCGTGGAGCTCAGGAACACCTGTAGAAGGGTGGGAGTAAGAATTGTTGCTGCCAGAGTAGAGACCTCGGTCCACAGATATAACCTAAGTAGAAATCATAGGGACTCACAGAGACTTAAACAGAAAGTACAAAACCTGCTTGGGTCTGCACTAAGGCCTCTGCATGCATGTTATGGTTGTGAGCTTGGTATTTTTATGAAAATCCTAACAGTGAAAATTAGAGTGTTTTGTACTTTATGGAATCTTTTGTCTGCTCTTGGCACCCTTTTCTTCTTATTGGATTTCCTACCCATTATTGATGTCAGGGCGTGTACGTAATTTTCTTTTTTCTTCTTTCTTTCTTCCTTCCTTCCTTCCTTCCTTCCTTCCTTCCTTCCTTCCTTTCTTTCTTTCTTTCTTTCTCTACCACTCTCTCTTTCTTTCTGTCTTTCTTCTTTCTTTCTCTCTCTCTTTCATTCTCGGTCTCTTTCTCTCTCCTTCCTTCCTTTCTTTCTTTCTCCCTTCCTTCCTTCCTTCCTTCCTTTCTTTCTTTCTTTCTTTCTTTCTTTCTTTCTTTCTTTCTTTCTCTCTCTCTCTTTCTCTCCCTCTCTCTCTTACTGTCTTTCTTTCCTTCTGTCTTTCTTTCTTCTTTCTTTCTCTCTCTCATTCTGTCTCTTTCTCTCTCCTTTCTTTCTTTCTTTCTTCCTTCCTTCCTTCCTTTCTTTCTTTCTTTCTTTCTTTCTTTCTTTCAAATTATCTTTAATCTATTTTTCAGTCCAGTTGTTATCCCCCTCCAGTCTGCCCTCCAACAATTCTTGATCCCATTCCTCCTCCCCTGTCCCTACCCCACCCACCCCACCAGGCCTCCATACTCCCTGGGACGTCAAGTCTCTCAAGGGTGCATGTTCTCTCACTGAGGCCACACCAGGCAGTCCTCTGCTATATATATATGTCGAAGGCCTCATATCAGCTAGTGTATGATGCCTAGTTAGTGACTCAGTGTCTGAGAGATCTCAGTGGTCCAGGTTAGCTGATACTGCTGGACTTTCTATGGAGCTACTTTCCTCCACATCTTCTTCCAATCTTTCTCTAATTCAACCACAGGGGTCACCCAGTGGTTGGGTGTAAGTAGATTTTCACATTTGATTTTTATTCTTTTTGTTTTTCTATTTTGACCACAGTTTCTCCTCACTCTTCTCCCCCTACTACCTCCCTCCCACACTTCCCCTTTGCACATTCCATCCTCTCCTATTTCATTTCTAGTCAGAAAATGACAGGCCTCCCATGGATAGCAACCGGTCACAGTAACACTACACACCACCTTTCATACTAAGGGTGAATGAGGCAACCCACTATGAGGAAAAGGGTCCAAAAAAAAAAAAAAAAAAAAAACGAGCAAAAGAGGCATAGATAGTCCCTACTCATACTGTAGAAGTTCTTCAAAAAGATCAAGTTGCACAACTATAACATAAATGCCAGTAGAGAAGACAAGAAAATTGGAACACTGGCTGTGCTTACAGTAGACCAAGATTCAGTCCACAGTGAACACACACACACACACACAGACCCCCACATCACTATTCATATATATATGAATACATATATATATAGTGGCTAACAACCACCTCTAACTCCAGTTTCAGGGCTTCCAAGTCATCTTTTCTCCCAAAAGTATTAATAATTCAATTTATTTAAAGTCAGGAAGATGGATCAGTTAATAAAGTGCTTACTAAGATGAGTAAATGGGTTCAGATTCCCAGCACACATGTAAAATTCCAGATGTGATGATGTGCACTGTAAATTGTATAGCTGAGTAGGTGGAGAAAGGAGGACCCTTAGAGTTTACTGGCCATCCATCCACACCAAGTCAGTGAGCTGCACATTCAGTGAGATACACACTTTCAAAAAAATTGCAAATGTGACAGAGAAGTCATCTATCTCAGGCCTCACACATGTGCAAATACACAAATACATATGGACACACTAACATATATAAGTATATTCAAAAATGAATCTAATTTATGTTTTTAATCACATAGATTACAATCAGTATGTGTAGAAAATAATGGCACAATAATATATAACTATTCATTTCTGTCTGGCTATTGTACGGTCATCCTCTTTGGGTAGAAACATTCCTTCAAGTAAGGAGAAGGAAGGTGGATTAGATGCAAAAGTAACAAGCCAAAGATATCTGAATCTTTCAAGACACATGAGGGTCCATTTCCTGGCTAGTGATGCAATAAACAATAGGCAGGGAATAAGGTACTGACCTGATGAGCTGCAGAGAGACACTCCATCTTATCAAGTTACTCCAATGTCTTACAAAGAAATATAGGCATGCAGCGTTCATGTCCTGCAACAAGTGTTATGAGAGCTTCTAGTTGACACAGTTGCCTTTGACTCATCCCTCATAAGTAACTTGTCACATGCACTCTTATAGCTAAGTCTCCCCAAATTAATTGGTTCATAAACCTTGAATTTTGTGTAATCATTATTTTATCTACCATGGTTTTATATAGGGGGAGGGGTAGAAGTATGAGTGTCATGTCTTCCAAGAAATTATTGTAAAAAAACACTGGTATATAAAAATCATCATCTCTAAAAGAGGTTAAAGGAAGCCATAAAAAATATGATATTGATATATTGTCTTGAACACACTGATAACATCCATAAAATCAAGGCATAGAATTTGCCTGTCCAGAAGACACTCAGGAGATTCTTGGGTAAACACAGAAGAAGGCAGCAATAAGAGAAAGATCTTTGCAATGGAAAGACTTTGAAGGTTATCAAAGATAACGATTTTCCTACTTTGATAAACGAAGGAAGGGATTCAGAAATCCTGTATGTGTACATGTGTGTATGTGTTTGTGTGTGTGTGTGTTGAAAATATATCTTCTACATTAGAGTAAGTTGTTCCATTGTGCTTACTGAGACTTTAATACCCCTCATACAGTCCTATGTTAAGGTGTCCCCTCTCATTTTGTAATTCTGAATTAGCATTATGTCAAGGAAGTATCAAATTCTCATGTTAAGCAGTTATTTTGAAGTTCAGCACATTACTCAGTTGAGTTTTGAGTCTTTCATGTAGGATGCATGGGTCTGTGGATGTGATCTTCAGCCTTGTATAAAAAAACAAATACAAAAAAACCATAAACTGGTGTAGTGGCACATGTCTATAATCCCAGTGGTCTGCAAGTGGAGACAGGAGAATCAGGAGTTCAAAATCATCTTTGGCTACATAAGGATTTCAAGGTCAGACCTTGTCTCAACAACAAAAACAAAAACAAAATGAAACAAAACAATAATGTAGTACTCTGATAAAAACAAAAATTAAAACAAACCTAAACTATAGAAGTGAAATCAAAATGGCTACTTGACTAACTTGAATAATCTAGCTAGCATGTGTGTGTGTGTGTGTGTGTGTGTGTGAGACTGTTCTGTTAATGTTATCAGAGAATAGTATATTGCATTTGAAAATTATAAGTTCTTCACTCATTGCTGCAATGAAATTATTGACCAAAGAAACTCCCAGAAAGAAAAGTTCCTTTTTTTTCTCAGAGTTCTAAGGGACTGTCCACCATAGAAGGGATGACCTGATGTCAGGAACATGAGACAGCTGGTGCTTCCACAGTTAGGAAGCAGAGAGCTAAATTCTGGTGCTCAACTTACTAGCTTACTTCTTTCCAGAACTCCACCCTAGCCCATGGAATGATGTTTACTGTATTTGTGTTAGCTTAGAACTGGTCACAGCAGAAGCACACACACATGCTCCTTGGAAAATTGTAAGGTAATATAACCACATTTTTGTGCTATTTTTGACAAGGTGTCTCCTGGGATTCATGTATCAGAAGTCAGTTCTGTTTTAAGTTGCAGGTGGATCTTCTCAAAGAAGTGCTGCAGTTGGATGATGCCTTCTATTTTTTTTTTAATTAGATATTTATTTTCATTTCAAATGTCCCCTTTCCTGGTTTTCCTGATGAAATCTCCCTATCTCCTCTCCCCTCCCCCTGATCATCAACCCACCCACTCTCACTTCCTGTCCCTGGCATTCCCCTACATTGGGACATTGAGCCTTCACAGGATCAAGGGCCTCTCCTCCCATTGATGACCGACTAGGCCATTCTCTGTTACATATGCAGCTAGAGCCATGAGTCCCACCATGTGTAATCTTTGGTGAAAACATTTTTACCAATTCTACATCCAATAGAGGGCTAATATTTAATATATACAAAGAACTCAAAAAGACTCCAGAGAAACAAATGACCCTATTAAAAATGGGGTTCAGAGCTAAACAAAGAATTCCCAACTGAGGAATACCAAGTAGCTGAGAAGCACCTAAAGAAATGTTCAACATCCTAATTCATCAGGGAAATGCAAATCAAAACAACCCTTAGATTCTACCTCTTACCAGTCAGAATGGCTAAGATAAAAAACTCAGGTGGCAGTAGATGCTGTTGAGGATGTAGAGAAAGAGTAACACTCCTCCATAGCTAGTGGGATTGCAAGCTGGTACAATCACTCTGGAAATCAGTTTGGTAGTTCCTCATGAAATTGGACATAATACTACCTGAGGCCCGAGCAATACCACTCTTGGGCATATACCCAGAAGTTGCTCCAACATGTAATAAGGACACATGCTCCACTATGTTCACCACAACCTTATTTATAATAGCTGGAAAGAATCCAGATGTCCCTCAACAGAGAAATGGATACAGAAAATGGAGTACTATTCAGCTATTAAAAACAATGAATTTATGAAATTCTTAGGCAAATGGAAGGAATTAGAAACCTTTTTAGCGATTTATTTAGCTTATATGTATGCATCTTTGCATGTTTGTATGTACATTCACCAAGTTCATGTTTATTGTGGTGGAGATGAGAATATAGTTTTGGATTTCCTGGAACTGGAGTTATAGTCAATCATGATCCATAATATGGGTGGTGGAAACTGAGCTTAGTCTGATGAAAGAGAAGTAGAAGTAAGCACTTCTTATCACAGAGCATATCTCAGCCACAAACATTTATGTTACACAATTAATTCTATATGTTAGCTTTCAAAAATTATTCTTTCTGGAAGTCTGGCATTGTTCTCTAGGCTTTCTCTCAACTCAATGTGAAGATATGTGACCCCTTATCTCACAGAACCCCAGAATACTCACATACACAGAGCATCTCAAACATTTAAGAACAACCTGACTGCAACTATCTAGGTTGAAACATTATTGTTAATTTGGTTTATTTTTTTTCTGAGAGAAGTTCAGATTGGGTAAGAATTCTTTTCTTTCTCTGAGTCTTCCATTGAAGTGCATTATAGTCCTAGTGGTTTACATTATGGTTTTCACATATATTTTGTGGGAGACTTTCATATGAGGAAGTAAATTGCTAAATTCCCTTTCATTGGAAAAAAAGATCCCTGCATCACAAATCTGGATCATTTAAAATATCATTGTTTAAAAGACCTGATTTAAAATAGTTCTAATATATAAAACCTATTCATCCATTTTCAGACCTTTGTTGGTGAGGTTTTGTGACATTGTTGTGGAAGAACTATAATCTTCAATAGTGTATGTAATTTAAAATGCTATAAATTCAAATTGTAATAACCCTGTAAATAATATATATGTATTATACGAGTATACTATATAGTAAGTCATAATAATGTTATGTGATTCTGATATAAGTGCAAAACTTATGGTTGTACTGATTGTCTTCAGCTTGTGGAACTTTTCACATTGTTATAGGGTCTGTCTTAAATAATGTTTAGGATTTCGGTTGCTGTGGTAAGCCACCTTGACCATAAGAAACTTAGATGAGGAAATATTTATTTGGCTTATAAATCCAGGTCACAGACCATAACTGAATGCATTCTGGGCAGAAACTCAAGTAGAGCCAATTATGGAACACTTCTTGCTGGCTTGTTTGCATATGCTCAGCTAGTCTTCCTGTATAGTCAAGGGACAACTACCCAGAAATGATGTTACTCACAGCAGGCTGGGTTCTTTGGAATCAATGGACAATCAAGACCATTCCCACATATATGAACACAGACCAATTTGATCTGGGCCATCTGCTGTTTGAGACTTTCTTCTCAAATTAAACTAGATTTTGTCAAGATAAGGAAATCTAATGTCATTGTTTACATTGTTAATCCTCTCTTCTCTTTGAAGTGGGTAAACATTTTATGAAAGTTATTAGAGTTTTATTTTCATTCAAATCTTTAGTTTTCCTGCTCTGAAAATCCCATTCAAGGGAGAAAAATTAGATAAGGAATGAATTTTTGGTACCAGGGAAGGGAAATACCTATGTCTATGCAGCACCCTCTATTGTCATAAAGAATCAAGCATTCAGACATAATCCTTCACATAGGAGGATGAAACAGAAACCCAGATCTCTTGATCACTCTGACAGTAGGAAACATCATTACACACATACTGTTCAAACATTCAGACTCAATTTCTCTAAAACTCTCCAAATTACTTTTTGAAGCAGGGTCTCTCAATGTACTTTGAACATCATAAATTTGGTAGCCTGGTTAGCTAGGGAGCCTCAGAGGTTTTCCTAGCTCCCCCTTTCAGCACTGGAGTTATAGATGTGCATCATAGTGCCTGAATTTTTATATGAACTTACGGTAGACATGTTGGGGTGCAGTTGGAGTTCCAAGTCCTAGGTTTTCTCCTTTAGGTTGTTCAGGCTAGAAGGATGAAGTTGAATCCAGAATGAATGGGATCTGCAGGGATCTGGTCCAGCTGAGAGTGAGTGCTGGGAGTAGGAGGGGCTTTCTCTGAGTATTGTAATGAAACAGTTGTCTTAGATGACCTTAGCTTGTGTGTATACCTTTATTTGTGATGGGCTTATACATATACATTTTATTTTGAGTGATGCAGGGCTATATATGAAGTTTTGAGAGTGGGAAGAAGTTTTCAGTATGATTATAAAGTCATTAGCTAGAGTTCAAAGTATAGTGAATGCCTCATTTGTATGGAGAGGTATTCTCAGAATCCCAGGTACTTGCTGGGGGTTCTTGTCCAAAAGGAGGAAGGTGAACTTGAAGATCTATGTAAGACTACTAGACCTTCCCAAGTAGATTGTGTGAGGTTCTGGCTCCCCAGAAAATGTCACAGAAGCAGAAGCCCTGCTTGTGAAGGAAGGCCTCCAATTGGTACTGACTCAGAGGAACTATTTGGACATGGATGACTGCGACCTTAATTATCAGGATTTCCCACACAGAATTCAGGTCTTATGCTTGCATAGTGAGTATTTTCTCACCAGATGTCTATCATAATCCAAATGGATACAAGGGTTATTGACTCCTTATGTCTTATCTCTGAACTATGCTCTTCCAAGAGTCAAGCCTCTCTCTCTCTCTCTCTCTCTCTATCCTCTCTCTCTCTCTTTTTCTCTCTCCTTCCCACCTCTAACACACATAGACACACACACACAGACACACAGATACAAACACACACACACACACACACACACACACACAGGTTCAATAAAATCTATTAATTATGTAGAGATGCAACATCATTTATAATGTGGACATTTTTCATGTCTGTAAAGATTCACTTAACAGAAGACACTGAAGAATTTAGAATAAGTTAGTCATAGTTGACCCCAACAGCCCCACCATTCAGACCATCCCTCAATATGGCTTTGAGTACCTACAGATTCCAATGAGTATATAATTATTATGCTCAGGATACATATAATCTATCTGCCAACTTTTACGTGCATCTTAAAATATTGATAGACATTTATGTCGATATTAATACAAACTTGAATAAATTACTAATAAACTAGCACATTGAGACTAAAGGAATAAATGAATTCAAACACATCTCAGCCTTGGCAGCAGTTAAGCTACTGCCTGAAAGAGAAATTATCCTTTTGTCATTTGACATTTTGAGGTGCACTGACCTTTACTCAGTTGCTATAATATTATGGTTTTAATTTCTGTGTTTCCCTTACTTTATTTCTGGCTTATTTTCCATCTTAATTTTCAGGAGACAGAACACTGTCACCTCTGGGCATGGCAATTTCCCTTTCCTTCTTGCTTTTAACACAACACACATATTTGTCTAGGAATATGGAAGAGGGTGTAACTCCTACCTTCCCTCCTATAGATTTCTGTCTTTGAGACCACTAAGATACAGGATTTTTAAGGGAAGGGGAAAGAAAGGACTCAGGAGTCTATGGCAGAGGAAAAATTGAGGAAGGACCACAAGGGGTTAAAAGGAGATATTTGATTTAGGGTGATGACAGGAATGAATAATAAAGTTGTAGAGGGACTGGCATATCAAAATGTACAAAGCAGAGCTCTGCCTACAAGGGACAATACACTATTCCTGGTGACATCTAGCCCATGTTCTCTTGAATCTATAATTGTGGACTTATCTTCAGGTCTTCACCTGATGTGAAAGTCGTGTGTGTATACTATCTGTCTCTCTATGTTTACTCATGTAGGTAAGAGTGCATATACTTATGCAGATGTGTGTAAGTATATATGTAACTCCATGGAGAATATGGCAGATGTCCTTAGTGTCATTTTTCAGGCAACAATTTTGTTCCCTTTTTGAGACTGATTTGCACAATGGTCTGAAACCTGACAACTAAGCAATGTTTGACTGACTAGCCAGTTTCAGGGGCCATACTGCCTTGATCTAGATGACATTGCAATACAAAAACACATCAGCATACCTGACACTTCAGACTTTTCTTTTAAAATTAGCCTCTTTTATCTATTTCTAAGACTGGGAATTAGACACAAGGCCTAGCATATGAGAGGCAAGCTTTCTCTCAATAAACTATCAATCCTAGGTCTGGCTCTACTCTGTAAATGTCACCATTAAAATAGTAAAAATGGCTATCTCACAAAAAGCAATCAATAGATTCAAAGGAATTCCCATTAAAATTCCAATACAGTTTTTGAAAGACTTTAAAGAAGCAATTCACTTCTTCATATAGATAAATAATAAATGTAGGATACAGAAAAACAATCCTGTACAAAAAAAGAACTGATGGAGGTATTGCAATGTCTTACTTTAAGCAGTAACAGATCAATAGTAATAAAAATTATGTGGTATTGGTATAAAAACAGACATATTGAACAATGGAATCAAATCAGATAAATAAAGAAAGTCATTCCTACAAACACATGATTTTTGGGAAAAAAAAAGTGAAAACCAAATAATGGACAAAAGAAAGCATCTTTAACAAATGGTGCTTGTCTAACTGTCTGTCTGCATGAGGAATACAAATTAATCTATATTTATCACCCTGAACAAAACTCAATCCAAGCAGATCAAAGATCTCAAAATAAAACTAGACACACAAAATCTAATTGAAGAGAAAATGTGGAGTTGTTGTTGAATGGATTGGCACATGAAACAACTTCCTTCCAGAGCAGAACACCCCTAAGATCAACAATTAATAAATGGGTCATCATGAAACTTAAAAGCATCTATAACACAGAGGATAGCAACAAAAGCAAAAAGTGGCAAACTACAGAAAGGAAGGAGATCTTTCCCAACACTTAATTGGCTAGGAGGCTAATATCCAAAAATATATAAAGATCTCAAAAAATTAAAAATCACTATCCAAATACTATTGATCCGTGACCATGGGATATTTTAATAGTACAAGTCCATGAGCATAGGATATCTTTTCATCTTCTGATATCTTCCTCAAGTTCTTTCCTGATACATGTGAAATTCTTGTCATACAGGTCTTTAGTTTGATTATTTCCTGCTGTCTGCTGAATTTGCATGCATTTTCTTTTTTTTTTTCTTCTGTACTAGATCTTCTAGGTGTTCTTCTAAATTGATAGTATGACATCTTTTCAATTTCTTTATGAAGGCACTTAGTGCCATGAACATTCCTTGTAGCACTGTTTTCAATGTGTTCTATAAATTATGACATGTTTCTTTGTTTGTATTGAATTTTAGAAAACACTTAATTTTATTATTGAGCCCATATTCATTGACTGCAGAGGTATTTAGTTTCCATGAATTTGTAGCTTTCTGTTGTTTCTATAGTTGAAATCCAGCTTTAGTCCATGGTTTTCTGATAAGGTACAAGGGGTGTTGCAGTAAATTTCTCCAACCCAAATATACCCCAGCAATGAAAACACAACACATTGAATATACAAATACACGCTGTGCGCCTAGATTGGGCAGATCTACCACTACACTACCATCTTCCACATCTATGAGACCCATTAGAAGTTGTGGTTTCTCCAGGCCCTGTGCTTCTGCTTTGCTTTTCTTCTTCTTCCTCCTCCTCTGCATCCTCTTCCTCTCCCACTTTCTCCTTCTCTCTCACCTTCTGCTTCACCTTCCCTTTTATCTGCCCAATCATCAGCTCTCCTTTATTTTACAAATTAAGGTTGGAGGCAGGTTTACAGGAAATCACCTAGTGCTGACTCATTCCTTGTTCTAAGCCACTCACAACTGAATGAAATTAACATTAAATATAATTAGCCCAGAACTATCTACACACAGGGGTATTTACATTTTCTTGTATTTTTGATGTTTGCCTTGTGATTGATGATATGGTTGATTTTGCAGATGAATCCATGAGGCACTAAGAAGAAGCTATATTGTTTTGTGTTTCAGGGAAATATTCTGTAGATATCTGTTAGGTCTATTTGGTTCCTAAATTTGTTCAGTTTCGTTATTTCTCTGTTTAGTTTATATTTGAATTACCTTTCAAAGGGTGAGATTGTGATGATGAAGTTTCCCACTACTAATGTGTGTTGTTTGATGTGTGATTTAAGCTTTAATAATGTTTCATTTAGGAATGTGGGCGTCCTTACATTTGGGACATAGATTTTCAGAATTGAGTTGTTATCTTAGTTGATTTTTCCCTTGATGAGTATGAAGTATCTTTCCCAATCTCTTTTGATAATTTTTGACTGAAAGTCTATTTTATTACATAGTAGAATGATTGCTCCAGCTTGCTTCTTTTTTTTTAAATTAGGTATTTTCTTATTTTACATTTCAAATGCCATCCCAAAAGTCCTCTATACACTCCCCCGCCAACTCCCCTACCCACCCACTCCCACTTTTTGGCCCTGGTGTTCCCCTGTACTGAGGCATATTAAGTTTGCAAGACCAAGGGGCCTCTCTTCCCAATGATGGCCAACTAGGCCATCTTCTGCTACATATGCAGTTAGAGACACGAGCTTCAGAGGTTAGTTCATATTGTTGTTCCATCACTAGGGTTGCAGACCCCTTTAGCTCCTTGGGTACTTTCTCTAGCTCCTCCATTGGGGGCCCTGTGCTCCATCCAATAGCTGACTGTGAGTATCCACTTCTGTGTTTGCCAGGCCCCGGCATAGCCTCACAAGAGACAGCTATATCAGGGTCCTTTCAGCAAAATCTTGCTGGCATATGCAATGGTGTCTGTGTTTGGAGGCTGATTATGGGATGGATCCCAAGATATGGCAGTCTCTAGATGGTCCTTCCTTTTGTCTCAGCTCCAAACTTTGTCTCTGTAACTCCTTCCATGGGTGTTTTGTTCCCAATTCTAAGAAGAGGCAAAGTGACCACACTTTTGGATACAGTGTGTTTAAATTTGATTTTGTCATGGAACATCTTTTTTATCCATCTATCATGAAAAGTTTTACAGGGTATAGTAGTATGGGTTAACATCTGAGGGCCCTTTGAATCTTCAAAGTATCTTCCCAGATTTTTCTGGGAAAGGTACATTCTTTTAGAGTTTCTGTTGAGGAGTCAGGTGTAATTCTGATGTCGGTCTCTATGTGTTACTTGACATTTTTCCCTTACAGCTTTTATTGTCTTTTCTTTATTTTGTACATTTAGTGCTTTGTTTGTCCTGAGGCCACAGGATTTTTCATTTCAGACCAATCTTTTTGGTATTTTGTAAGCTTCCTGTATGTTTGTACTTATTTCTTTCTTTAGGTTGGAATAGTTTTCTTCTATAATTTTGTTGAAAATATTTACTGGGCCTTGTAGCTGGGAGTCTTCCTCTATTTCTATAATTCTTAGATTTGGTCTTTTCATAGGATCCTACATTTGTTGGATGTTTTGTGTCAGGAACTTTCTAGATTTAATATTTTCTTTGACTGCTGTATCTATTCCCTCCATTGTATCTTCCATGTCTGAAATTCTGTTTCTTTTCTTGAATTATATTTGTGATGCTTGTGTACCTAGTTTCTGTTCTCTTCTGTAGATTTACTGTCACCAGAATTCTCTCAATTTATGGTTTTTATTTATTCTTCCTGTTTCCATTTTCAATTCTTCAACAGTTTTATTTGTTTCCTTCACATATTTGATCATATTTTCCTATATTTCTTTAAGAAATTCTCTCCTTTAAAGCTCTGTATCATCTTTATAAGACTGGATTTAAGGTCATCCCTCAAGTAAAAGCCCAACATGACAGTGCGCATCTATAATTCTAGTGCTGGTATGTATTAGTGGTGTGAGGATGGAACTAATTGGAACTATAATTATATCCTGGTCCTCCATTTGCATGCACACCTGACAGCAAATGTGTATGTACATGAAGGGATCAGGATTTGTGTTCCATCTTCTGCCTTTTGTTGCTTGTAGTATTTATAATAATACCTATGGCTAGAGCATACCTCCTATAGTTGCCTCACCTGGTCAGATGCTGACAATACTCTTCTCAGTATGTGGGAGATGATTTGGGTTCTCCTACATTGGTATATTTAATTCTTAGAGATAGAATTTTCTCCATGCTTGATGTTTACAATAAGCTTGAAGATAAATTTTAATTTCAGGCCCAATTACTGTTTTCCTACTAAATGTTACTAGAGAATGCTATTTTTCAGTTCTTATGGGACCACCCAATTAACACAGCTCTATTGCTTGTACATTTGCCTGTTTAAATTTGTTAAAAGTGTCAGGAAAGTATAGATGTTTTGTTAGCACTTGCAACATCAAAAACCTCCTATTTGACACCTTTGGGACCATGAGAGGCAACCTGGTTTCTGGTTGGACTAGGTTTAAAACCCCAGTGACCCAGCAGGTTACCATAGCCTGCAAGGGATGGTAGTTTTTTTTTGCCATACTCCTCGACACCAGGTTCCTGACACAAGGCCGAAGCTCTCCAATCCATAGGTCTGTGGCTATCAGTCACATAAGGGCAACATCTCAAGCCCCTCCACAGGTAGAGAATGTGATCACAAATCACATAGCTGCAAGACAGATCTCCAATTTAATGAATTATTTAAAGGTCTGAATGGGTCAGCCAATTAATCTCCCCTTCCCAGACACTCCTCCCTATAAAAGATATTTAATCACAGGCCTGCCCTGAGAAAATGGGTACAATTTTACTCATCAACTTCCCACCATGACAATAAATGCTTTAAGGCTAGTGAACAGGGTAAGCAGAAATGGGATAAGGGGATTGGGGGTGGGGTGGGGTGGAGGGGAAATAAGGAAAGGGGATAAAAATTGAAATGTAAATAAAGAAAATATCTAATAAAATAAAAAAATACATAGATTGTCTCTTCTTATCGGGATCCACCATGGGAAACAATGGAGCAGGCCTTCCTCTAAAGAGCTATATATAATTTCCCACAGGAGGCTATACTGGCTAGTTTTGTGTCAACTTGACACAGCTAGAGTTATCACAGAGAAAGGAGCTTCAATTGAGGAAATGCCTCCATGAGATCCAACTGTAAGGCATTTTCTCAATTAGTGATCAAGGGGGAAAGGCCCCTTGTGGGTGGAACCATCTCTGGGCTGGTAGTCTTGGGTTCTATAAGAGAGCAGGCTAAACAAGCCAGTAAAGAACATTTCTCCATGGCCTCTGCATCAGCTCCTGCTTCCTGACCTGCTTGAGTTCCAGTCCTGACTTCCTTTGGTGATAAACAGCAGTATGGAAGTGTAAGCTGAATAAACCCTTTCCTTCCCAACTTGATTCTTGGTCATGATGTTAAACCCTGACTAAGACAGAGGCCTCTCTTTGCTTCCAGCCATGAACGACACCAAGCCAAACTGCTCCCCTCTGGACCCAGCTAGACTTCTCCTCCTGCCATTTTCCCTTCTGCCCTGGGCTAGATCCAGCCCTGGAGGAGGGGACACAGTCTGTTCAGCTCTTCAGTGACATCCAGCAGCATCTGTGGTGCCCAAGAGTCTTAGAACCCTCTTCTCCGGCCCCTGTGCACGCTCTGGGACCCCGGACCTCAGACTGTGAGACCCTTCCCGTGGCTTCTTACAGCCCAACATCTTCCCAGCAATGGTGTGGGGAATGAGCAGTCAAAACTTCCTGTGTCCCACCTGGAAGTGTGGCCTAAGCTTCGAGCAGATGTGGATCTCCATCCTTAAACCAACAAACACTATCATGTTAGCTACAACATTTTCCAAGCTTTCATCTTGATGTCATATTTTATACTTTCTTGAGGTGTTTTATGGTTTAAAATGCACGATAGAAACTATTTAAATGTCTTACACTGATTCACTATTTACTAGTGATCTGAACTGACGATCACTGACCACGACTAAGTTCGGAGGTTATCAGATGGACATGGCTCCCTGTTTTTTTTTTTTGTTTTTTGTTTTTTGGTTTTTTTTTTTTGTGCTATCTCTGCTTGACTGTCTGTCTGTCTGTCTGTCTGTCTGTCTGTCTGTCTGTCTGTCTCTGTGTGTGTATGTGTGTGTGTGTGTGTGTGTGTGTGTGTGTGTGTACATGCATATATGCACATTTCTGTGACCTAAGTGAAACTGCACATGCATTATATGTATTTGAAACAGTTTATGCTAATTTGAATGCATGGCATGGCATGCAAGATTTCCCTCGGTATGGTGAAATGTAAAAGAATACAACATTTCAACTCTAGTTGGGCTCTGCAGACCAAAATGTGCAGGTCCAGAGCATAAGCCTAGTGGGTTTTGACCTTGAATCTTTATCTGTCATTTTTTTTTTAATTTTAATTTTTTATTAGGTATTTTCTTCATTTACATTTCAAATGCTATCCCAAAAGTCCCCCATACACTCCCCTCCACTCCCCTACCCACCCACTCCCACTTCTTGGCCCTGGCTTTCCCCTGTACTGGGGCATATAACGTTTGCAAGGCCAAGGGGCCTCTCTTCCCAATAATTGCTGACTAGGCTATCTTCTGCTACATATGTAGCTAGAGACAGGATCTTCAGGGGGTACTGGTTAGTTCATATTGTTGTTCCACCTATAGGGTTGCAGACCTCTTTAGCTCCTTGGGTACTTTCTCTAGCTTCTCCACTGGGGGTCCTGTGTTCCACTTTTAAGCCATGCAGTACTGGGCAAAATATTTGGCTCATTAAGGTTAAAATTGGTACATGGACATTATTCTTAGAATGGTATCTAGCATTCAATAAGTGTCAGCCAAATATCTTCACTTCCTTTCTGTTGTGACAAAATACCCAACAAAAGCAAGTTAAGAGAAGAAAAAATTTTTCTCACAGTTTGATGATATAGCCTATCATAGTAGAGAAGGCATGAATCAAGAAGATGGGAACAGTTGGTTGCATTGTATTCAGTGTGGAAGAAGAAGAAGGAGGAGAATGAGGAGGAGAAGGAGTAGGAGGAGGAAAAGAAGAAAGAGAGAGTAAGAGAGCAAGAGAGAGCAAGAGAGAGTGAGCGAGCAAGCGAGAGAGAGTGAGCGAGCAAGCGAGAGAGAGAGAGAGAGAGAGAGAGAGAGAGAGATAAATAAGTGTTGGAACTGTGTTCGTCTACTTTCTTCTTTTTATTCAACCCTAGACTAGAGCTCATAGATGATGAAGGTCCACATAAATGGTGTGTATATCTACCTCAGTTAATCAAACAACCACTTCATAGACATGCCTAGAGAACTGTCTTCTGTGTGATCCTTGGTGCTTTCAAGGTGGCAATCAATATTAACCATCAAATCAAGATTAAATATTAGTCGGTGTTATTGTAAACTTTGATGGCATTTTTATATCAATTTCTGATGAAGTTTGGTCTTCTAAAATTGTTTTAATGTATAGTAATTATTTTGCTTAGCTTACCTATAATATTATTATATATGCACATAACAGTAATAAAACACTTCTGTAACTAAGGCAACATTCAGGCTCTCTAATGTTCATCTTTCCACTGAATTCATTTTCTGTAAGTGCACAGTCTAGAAATTACAGATGTTCTGTTTGTATTTACCCAGAGCCATGGAAATGAGAAGCATTACAGTCTGAAGAGTTTCTGCTTTGGGAGATGTCACCAAGAAGGCACTCAATCACAATAGTAATGAGTGAAGCAAGCTCCATGTATCTGAATGATGGACTGCAACAGTAAAAGAAGAGCTCTCCATCAATCTTTCAGTAACACTTCTATATAAAAAGTGTTAGGATCTGCATTGTTCTGGCAAGGAAACTGAGAAGCCTCAGGAAGAAATCTTGGATTCCTGATTCATTTATCTTATTATGTCTTGAAGACATTATCATTCTTTGCAATAAGACAGAGCAGTCAATAACAAGGAGGTGATATTTAAAATAAATGTGTTGTAATTTTTGTGTATAAAGAGTTTATGAACTGTGTTTTAGAAATGAAGATAACATAGGAGGTTCAGTACAGGTATGAGGACTATATGAGATTCCATAAGACAAGCTTAAAAAACGTGGGCTGCAAATTATGTGTGTGTGTGTGTGTGTGTGTGTGTGTGTGTGTGTGTGTTCATGTCTGTGTATGTGTCCATGAATGTGAAAGCCAGAGTTAACCTCCTGTGATCATCCTTATGATGTTTCTACATAGATTTTTGAGACTAGGTCTTTGGAGTCTACCTGTATCTTCCACCTACGTGTTGGAAGTATAAGCACATTCAACTACATGTGATTTTAATGAAGGTACATGCATGAAATCTTAATGTTGGCTAATTTTATAAGTACAATTTTTAGATACTCATTTAATTAGAATGTCACTATGACATTCTAATTAAAAGGCCAAGGAGAGAAAAAGAGATTCCAAATGAATGAAAATAAAGGTACTTTCTATTCTGTGCCTCCAATAAAAGAGTGCATTGTAGTAAAGTAGTTTAAGTATAGTTTGCCATTAGGATTCATGTGTGGAACCTTAGGGACGTCAGCATAAGAGGTGACCTCACAATAAGAGGTGACACACAGGGATGATTTAATGCTTCAGCAGATAGAGGTGCCTCATTGACAAGCCTAATGACCAGAGTTCCATTCTTAGGAGTCAAATGGTGAAAGCAAGAACCAATTTCCACAAGTTGTCCTCTCACCAACAAACATTTGATATGCTGCATATGTATGCTTACATACAATAAGTAAATTCAATTAGTAAAGAAAGTCATGACATACCATATTGTCAGAGATAGAGCCTGTTGAGAATTTCCTAACTTTATCATGAATATTACCTTCAGAAGAAATTAGAGTGTTTCTCAAAGGAAACAGTCTTAGTGTTACTTCTACTGTGTTCATAACCAGTGCAACTCAAGGAGGAAAAGATTTAATTTATTTGTCCATAAAACTGTTAATCTAAGGAATTCAGAATAAATACTCAAAAAGAACAAGATCTTGGAGGCAGGCGGTAATATAGAAGGTATAGCGGGGTACTTCTTATGGCTTTGCTTCTCATGGCTTGCTTAGCCTATTCTATTAGAGAACCTAGGAGCATCAGTTTCGGGAGACTACCACCCACAATGGGCTGGGTCTCTCCCTATCAATAGCTAATTAAGAAAATGTGCTACTGGCTTGCTTAGAGCTTGTATTGAGGCTTCTTCTTAAGTTAGGTTCCTTTTCTCTAATGAATTTATCTTGTCAAGGTCACATAAAACCTTCCAGTACAGGGGCCCTGGTTAATTCTGAGGGTTGCTACTTTAAACCCCAGCTGCCCTATCTTATTTTTTCTGGCTTGCAGTTTGGTTTATGACCTATTCCTCCTGTTACTGTTCCTTTTCCTTTTTATTTAGCTGTCTCGAGCTGCTATGAGCTTTTTCCCAGGGCTGACCCAATGCTGGTACATTGAAATTGTCACACTACTACATTAGCCCAGACCAGGTATTATGTAATAGTATCAAAATACTGACTAAACGTGAAGAATTATAGTTACATTCTTTAAGTAAGATATCCATACTTTATTTTTACTACAGATTAGGCACAGTAATGGCTAGCATGCATGAAACTATCAGGGTTATAACACCTATTTTTGGCGGTTAATTGCTAACATCACTAAACATGATTTTTAGTTTTTCTTTCAAGAAAGAGGATGAATATGTGTTAAATAAAAGTTGACTCTGTGACTTAAATATTTGACGCTGTATTGAAGCTGTTTTAAGACAGAAGCTACACAACTCAAAAATAGCTTCAGGAAGTTCCTGAAACTGACCAGATTTACCTGACTTCTCCCTGCCAGAGTTAACAATAAACACTGGAAGAGTTACTCTCACAAGCCAAGCTGTAAAGAGTTCTTTAGACCAGATGCTTGGAAGAAGCAAAAACTAGTTGAGCTGCCTATAAGAGGTTTAGATATTTTGAAAAACTTGGAAAAGACACTTTTCCACCTGTTGAGCTGCCTATTGGCATAGGAGGTTCAGTACAGGTATGAGGACTATATGAGATTCTTGTCTTTGGTGATGCAGCTGCCTTGAGTAATTTCTGCTTCTGTAAGTAACCCCAGTATAACACATGGTTCACCATGGGGGACCATGGTGCTATCTGTACTTTGCTCTGTTATAAGCTTTCTCTGTGGGGGTGAGCAGATACATGTTTGTGGTGCATCTCTTTAGGAAAAGTCTGTCAGACAGTCTTATATTACCATGTTAAAGAGCACATTGGCATTTGGTGCCCTGAATGAATTTAATCTGATCCCGTTTTTTTTTTTTTTTTTTTTTTTTTTTTTTGTGGAGAGCACTGTAGAGATGTGTATTGGATGATTAGGATCATGGCTGCCTAGCCTGTCCCTGTTTAGCATTCAAGGTTCTTTGTCTCAGAACAACATTGGTAGACTAAAGCCCACACTCCACTTCAATGGCTCTATTATTTAAATTTTATTGTTGTTATACTCATTACTGTACTTATGCTGGGAGAAAAATATCTTAAATTCACATAGCCCTTGAATATTCCTCATAAATTTTTTATATACCTGGAATTTTCCACCTGCTTTAATGGCTAATTTCCATAAGAAAGCAATTTGACACCACAATTCAATGTTTTCAGAAAGAAGTAAGGCAGACTTACAGAACTGACTTCTTCACAATGGTAGCAATAATTATAGCTTCTCATAAGACTCACTAATTTTTATCTAAAGTAGAGTTATGTGGTTGAACAGACAGCTCATCTTTAGTAAGTTCTTTGGTCACTTATTACATGAGTCTATGTGTGTGTGTGTAAGTGTGTGTGTATGTGTGTGTGTGTGTGTGCATGTGTGAGTGTGCATGTGTGAGTGTGTGTGTGTGTTTGTGTGTATGGTGTGTGTGTGTGTGTGTGTGTGTGTGTGTGTGTGTGTATGTGGGGGTTGTTATGTGAATGCTCATGTGGTGGTCAGAGGAAAATTTCCTTTTTTCCTACAAGAATCATTTAAAACATGGTCTCTCACAGGTCTGGAACTCACCAAGTACACTAGGCTGGTGGGTCAGTAAACCCCAGGTACTTGCTTGTCGCATCTTCTCAAGTCTAAAATCATACACTATCCTGCCACAATAGGCTTTTCGTGTGAATGGTAGCATTGAAGTCATGTCTTCATGATTGCAACGTGCACTAAATACTTTTTTGTCTACTTAACAGTAGCCAGAATCATCATGGAATAGAGAACATCAATTGAGAAACAGACCTCTATCATAGCAGGAATGTAGTGTATATTCTTGTTTAATAATTGATGTAACAGAGCTCAGACCAGTCTCGGCAGTTCTATCCATCGACAGGCTTGCCTGAAGGCTGACCTAATGGAGGATTTTTTTTTTTTAATTTGAGGTTTTCTTCTCTTAGATGACTCTAGCTTATATTAAATGGACATAAAAGTAGCCAGCACAGTAAGGAATATATGTATGTGTTTCTGTGCTTGTGTTCATTCATGCAATGGAATGTGCATGGAGGTAAGAGTTTAACCCTCAGGTGTTGGTTCTCACTTTCTAAATTGTTTGAAACAGGATCTGTCACTACATTCACCACTCGTGTGTGTGTGTGTGTGTGTGTGTGTGTGTGTGTGTGTGTGTGTAATACCCCACTTCCTGGTTGTCAGAAGCAACGTAAAGAACTGGTTTCAATCAGGAAACAGTACTTACTTGATAAAACAATTGCTGAGACCATTTCCAATTTAGGTGACTACTGTATTCATGATACATTTTCAAATAATTTACTTTTAGTAACAGAAATTTGTATTATCAGAAGCAGATCTTTAAACTGAATTCCCTATGGAATCTGAAAAAGGATTTGGGAGCTAGAAGAGAAGTTTTAAATTCTGATTAGTACAGATCTTGTGTGCATGAGTGTGTGTGTGTGTGTGTGTGTGTGTGTGTGTACACGTGTGCATATTTGCAATTCTCAGTTACTTTACATATTTTATGGAGAAAAAGTTGCTCATTGTTTCCTTGGTTTAGATGATTTATTTACAATAGATAGGCAGTTACTCCAGAAATCCTTCAGTCTCCACCTCCGGAGTACTGGGGTTATAGCTATGGGCTAACACATCTGGTCTTTTACTGTGAGTACTGGGGACACAAGCTGTCAATGAAGCTATCCCCCTAACCTCACATACGGGTTTTATTTCAGTACATAGACACCTAGGGTTGGGTAAAATGCCCCCCACATATATGAGTACATTTCAATATACCTGGCATTCACTGTGAGTTCTGGGCATCAGACTCATAGTTGTGATGCAATCACCTTACTGGTTAAGGCATAATCATTACTGCTTCTATTTTGCTAGTGTTTGTAGGTCTGGTTAAATTGCTTAGCTGGATGGTCATTCCTTCAGTCTCTGCTTCATACTTTGTCTCTGTAACTGCTTCCATAGGTATATTGCCCCCCCCCCCCCTTCTAAGAAGGATAGAAATATCCACACTTTGGTCTTCAATCTTGAGTTTCATGTGTTTTATGAACTGTATCCTGGGTATTCCGAGTTTCTGGGCTAATATCCACTTAACAGTGAGGGAATATCATGTGTGTTCTTTTGTGATTGGGTTACCTCACTCACTATGTTATCTTCCAGATCCATCCATTTGTCTAAGAATTTCATAAATTCATTGTTTTTAAAAGTTGCGTAGTACCGCGTTGTTTAAATGTATCAAATTTTTCTGTATCTCTTCCTCTGTTGAGAGACATCTAGGTTTTTTCCAGTTTCTGCCCCACCAGGGGATCCATCTCATATACAACCACCAAACCCAGACACTACTGTGGATGCCACAAGAGTTTGCTGACAGGAGTCTGATATAGCTGTCGCCTGAGAGGCTCTGCCAGTGCCTGACAAATACAGAAGTGGGTGCTCACATCCATCCATTAGACTGATCACAGGGTCCCCAGTGAAGGATCTAGAGAAAGTACCCAAGGAGCTTAAGTAGTTTGCATCCCCCTAGGAGGAAAAACAATATGAACTAACTAGTACCCCCAGAGCTCCCTGGGCCTAAACCACCAAATAAAGAAAACATATGGTGGAACTCATGACTCTAGCTGCATATGTAGCAGAAGATGACCTAGTCGGTCATCAGTGGGAGGAGAGGCCCTTGGTCCTGTGAAGGTTCTATACCCCAATATAGGGGAATGTCAGGGCCAGGAAGCAGGAGTGGGTGGGTAGGTGAGCAGGGGGAGGGAAGAGAGTATAGGGGTCTTGGGGAGGGGAAGCAAAGGAAAGGGGATAACACTTGAAATATAAATGAAGAAAATAACTAATAAAAATGAATTAAAAATTGCTTAGCTGATCATGATTTAACTTTGGTAAGTAGTATACATCAAAAAATTTATCCCAAACTTTTAAATGGTTTCATTTTGTCAACGAACTAACTCACTTGTTTGGCTAAAATTACATGAAGATATTTTTGAGGTTATTATAAAAAATATTGTCACCATATGTCTTTCTTAGTCTGTCATTGTACAGAGGATAGAAAAGTGCTTCTCAGGTAGAAAAACATATTAGAAGACTGAGGTTACAGCTTCAAATTTAATAATAATAATCAGAAAACTTAAAGTGTAAGATAAAATTCACAGTAGTTTTAATTTATATTCTCCTAATGATTAATGATATTGAATTTCCTTTGTCTTCTAAGCCATGTTTTTCTTGTTTTGTCAATTCTCTGTTTAGATATGTTCTCCATTTTTGCTGTCTTTTTTTAAATTAATTCATTTTTTTACACTCCATATTCCATTCACTTCCCACCCCCATCTACCCACTAACTGCTTCACATCCCACTCGTCCTTCCTCCCCACTCACAGGTCTCCAAATTGATGTTCCTCGCCCCACCCCACCTGACGTTGAAACATCCTGGGTCCTCCAGTCTCTGGAAGGTTAAGTGCATCATCTCTTAATGAACACAGATCCAGAAGTCCTCTACTGTATGTATGCTGGGGGCCTCATATCAGCTGGTGTATGCTGTCTGCTTGGTGGTCCGGTATTTGAGAGATCTTGAGGGTCCAGATTAATTGAGACTGCTGGTTCTCCTACATGACCATCCTTCTCCTCAGCTTCTTTCAGCCTTTCCCTAATTCAACAACAGGGGTCAGCTGCTTCTGTTCATTGGTTGGGTGCAAATATCTGCATATGACTCTTGCCGGTGCTTGTTGGGTCTTTTAGGGGGCAATTATGCTAGGTCTCTTTTTGTGAGCACTCAATAACCTCAGTAATAGTGTCCAGCCTTGGGAACTCCCCTTGAGCTGTATCCTGCTTTGGGTCTATTGCTGGACCTTCGTTTACTCAGACTCCTCTCCACTTCCATCACTGTAATTCTTTCAGACAAGAACAATTATGGGTCAGAGATGTGATTCTGGAATGGCAACCCCATCCCTCACTTGATGCCCAGTCCTTCTGATGGAGGTCGGCTCCATAAGTTTCCTCTTCCTATTGTCTGGCATTTTATCTAAGGTCCCTCCCTTTGATTCCTGATACTCTCAATACCCATCAAATTTCAACAATTTTTTAACAGATCAAGAAAGAAACATTCTCAACATCATATGAAAAGATGAAAGAAAACCAGGATAACCCAAACAATACAGAAAAATAAATTAATTTCTTTAGGAATCACCATCCCTGATCTCAAACTGTACTATAGAACAATAGTAGACAGAAAAAGTAGACAGACTGATCAATGGAGTATGATCATAGGAAAAGAAATAATCTCACAAAATTACAACCACTTGATTTTTGACAAAAAAGCCAAAGCAATATCATTGAATAAAAGAAAGCATCTTCAACAAATGGTGCTGGTCTGAGTGGTGCTCTCTGTATGTAGAAGAATGAAAATAGAGTCATATTTATCAGCCTGCACAAAGTTCAAACAGAAGTGGATCAAGGACCTCAATATAAAATCATATACAGTGAATGAGAAAGTGGAAAATAGCCTTTAACATACTGGCACAGAGGACATTTTCCTCAAGAGAACACTTGTGTCTTATGTTCTAAGATCAAAACTTGATAAATGGGACCTTATAAAACAGCAAAGCTTCTGTAAGGCAATGGACACTGTCAATAGGACAATAAGGCAGCCTACAGACTTAGAAAAGATTTTCACTAAACCTAAATCTTACAGAGGACGAATATACAAAATATATAAAGAGCTCAGGAAGGTAGACTCCAAAAAAATCAAATAACCCAATTTAAAAATTAAGTTCAGAGCTAAACAGAGAACATCTGTGTGGCAGAGCAGAACTTGATGAGATGTTCAGCATCCTTATTTATCAGGGAATACAAATCAAAATTACACTGTGATTGCACCAATCAGAATGGCTAAGATCAAAAACTCAAGTGACAGACCATACTAGCAAGAATGTAAAGAAGGGGGAACACTCCTCCATTGCTTGTGGGGTTTCAAAATTGTACAACCTCTCTGGAAATCATATATGGTGGTTTCTCAGAAAATTGAAAGTAGTTTTACCTAAAGATTCAGCTATACTGCTCCTTGACTTATACCCAAAAGATGCTCTTCAACACTGCAAGGACACATGGTCCACTATGTTCATAGCAGTTTTGTTTGTAGTAGTCAGAAACTGGAAGCAACCCAGATGTCCCTCAACTGAAGAATGGCTGCTGAAAATGAGTTCATATACAGGACGGAATAATATTAAATATTAAAAAAAAAGAAATCCAAACTTTCAACCAGTCTGAACCCCTGGAAGCTCCCAGAGACTGAGACATAAACAGGCTAGCTTGTGGCCCTGGACACATATATAACAGAATGTTTCCTTTTCTGACCTCAGTGGGAGAGGATGAGCTTAATTCTGAAGAGAACTGACACAGGAGAGTAGATAGATACCGAGGTGGGAGCATCCTCTAAGAGGCAAAGGTGATGGAGTATGGGGGGAGGAATTCTTGGAGGGGGAATTGAGAGGGGCCTTCCTTTGTGATGTAAGTAAATAAATTACCTAATAAAACAAACAATAGAAGCAACAACAACAAACAAACAAACAATACAAAACAAAGTAGAGTTAACCAGAAAGGCCAGGGGATTTCCTCACTCTGTTCAATATTAATAGCAACGTCCAGAAACACATTATCTAGGAATGTATTTTAGTTTAACCTCAGATTTACGGACAGAAGAGTGTTAACTGTCAGGATTGTTTAACATTGTGCTAAAGGTCTTAGATAGAATGGTAAGGCAAGGAAAATAAACACAAACCATGATGTTCAGATTATAATACAGATATTACAACTTTATTATTCACATAGGGTAAAATTTGGCATACAGAAAAACCCAAATAATGTTAATTGAATGATTACACTGTATATTTATGTTTTAAGTCTTAATATATTTGAGAATTATGCACAGCATCCATATCAGGCACTTAGAAGTGGTATAACAGAAGCAGTGGGCTTATAGTCTTCTGGCTTTAATGTACACAGGCACACATCACATACATACACACAGATGCAAGCATACACACCTAAATAAAATAAAAATAACTTTTAAACATACTAACAAGCTGGCAAAGATTTTTTAAATAACCTACGGATAGTTCTAATAATCAAGGGATATGTGTAGAAACTTACAGTAGAAAGGACAAACACAAGTAATGTCTCAGAAAGTGTAGTTATGGCAGGCTTAGTGTTGCTGGATCTGTAATCCCGACTATTCCACAGGCTGAGTCAGGAACAATCAAAGATTAGGTATGTTCAAGATCAACCGGAACATAGAGACCATGTTTCAAAATAAAAAGTGAGCTGGGGATATAGATGATAGTGCTGGCCTAACTTGTACGTCGTTCTGTGGTTCTGTGTTTGATTCCCAGTATTTAGCAGAGAAAAAAAAAATCTGGTGAAATGTGAAAAGAGTAAGCATCTCAATAGGATAATTATTTCAAAATATTTCATTCAGGGAATGAGGCCTCTGGGAATTGATTTGTCAGATCAATGCCATTGATAGGAGAGCTAAGTCATATCTTGAAATGATAATGAATACCTAAGCAGCCACTATCAATAAACATATACCAGATTGCATCAGTCATCAAAGAAGTGTAATTTAATATGTGGTTTAAATCTTGTTCATCCAAAACAAGAACAAACAAAAACAAAACAGCAACAACAACACTGAGGATGCGTTGTATGAGAGACTTGTTTGGGGGAAACAAAACACATGTGACTACTCACTGCAGGTTGGAAACCCACAACAAATAAATGATTGCACCAACCTTGGGAAACCAATGAGTTCATTCATGTTATATAACGACATACAATATCGTACAATATATATATATATATATATATATATATATTGATGATGAAAATTACAAAACATGCACCATACATGTCTATGGCCATCATTTTGATAACAGTTCATATAATTAGGTGAAAAAAAGCAAGTTATAACTGTAAATAATAAAAATAACATTTCTACTTTTAAAAAAAACTGAAATATCAAAGACAATAAATAAACTGTGATTACTTAGGCCAAAATGATTTGTAAACTTTCAAATTCCAGATACATTTTCTCATTGATAAATTCAAAGAGCATCCTTTATGAATCTACCCTATAACTTTGTGGCTAAATAAATCCCTTAACCTTTAAATCTTACAATGAATCACAATCTTTAAAGAATGTAAGTTACAAATTCATAGAAAACAAAGAAACAACAAGCAATTGTAAACATACCTAAGTGCAACTCTTCTTTGAGAAGCCAATACCCAAGCTTTGGGATATGTAATATTATTTCTGCCAGTGCCTCTTTCTATTCACTACCAAAGTTAACATCTGCATTAAAATAATTTTTTTGTAATAAACCGGTCTCCATTTTTTGTCAGCTCATTCTGAAATTCCTTTCTGTATTGAATTCGACTCAAGTCTATGGAGAAGTTTTCTGGTTTCCTTTCTGCTGCTGTAGTAGACACTGGTCAAGCACAACTTAAGGAAGGGAAGGATTTCATTAGGACAGTACACTGTGCCATCCTACATCCTTACACAATCAAAACAAACAAATTCTACACACAAGCCAACAAAGAAACCTAATCAATGGAGATCTTTTTCTTCAAATGATTCTAGGCTAATATGAATTAAAATGAAATATACAAAAGTAAATGCAACCATTTCTACCACACAGATCCTTGGGGTTTGTTTGCCAGGCAGCCTAGGTAGTTGGTGAGTTCCAGGTTTAATGAAAAACCCTGTGTCAAAAGTAAGATACAGATTGGTAAAAGGAGGATCCTAGTCTTTTCTTGTTGTTTTTGTTTTTCGAGACAGGGTTTCTCTGTATAGCCCTGGCTGTCCTGGAACTCACTTTGTAGACCAGGCTGTCCTGAAACTCAGAAATCTGCCTGCCTCTGCCTCCTGAGTGCTGGGGTTAAAGGCATGAGCCACCATGTCCAGCTTTTTTTTTTTTTTTTTTTTTTTTTTTTTTTGGTGGAACCTAGTCTTGATGTCTGACCTATACAAGGTCATGCACAGGTATGTGCAGCCATACATACATGCACATGAATGCACACCTGCACACACACACACAATATATATATATATATATATATATATATATATATATATATATATATATATACAGAATAAGAAAACTAAGCAAAGTTATTTTTTGGTATTTTTTAAGAGGAAATGTCACAGGACCAAAATGAGTCAAATAATATCTAAAACACAGATTCAACAAGGAGAAAGAAAATGTCCCTCAGGCTTTTCAGAGAGCTGAATTGAAATTGATGGATCTCTTTCTCTTTCAGATTAAATTGAAGTTCTGATGTGAAGAAAGTTTACAGGCTTGAAAGCTACATTTTCTTCTTTAGCTAAATTTCACTTTAGTTGTGTTACTGCTCAAGAAATTGACAATGTAATATGTTGGTTTTTGAAATATCTATACATTATTTATTTAGAAAAGAAAAAACTTGTAAAAAATTTCTCTGTCATGTGGCCCCTGGTGAAATGACACACAGGCAGACAGGTCACTGGTCTTAAGAGTTTTCTCTGAGACTTACATGCCCCAACATATGCAAAGCAGCTTTGCAGCAAAATTTCATAACTTGACATGAAAAATACTAGTGGGACGAATAGGAATATTTGTGCCAATGAGGCCTGGCCTTCTAAGACAGAAAAAACATGCTGGCATGTTAGGAGATGGCCATGCTAGGTCTCAATTAGTTAATTTTCTAATAGCTTGGTTTTTACTTAGCATTTATGGACACAATCATCACCTTAGGTATATATAGTTCATGAAATATATATTTGGTTTTTTGAGACAGGGTTTCTCTGTATAGCCCTGGCTGTCCTGGAACTCACTTTGTAGACCAGGCTGGCCTCGAACTCAGAAATCCATCTGCCTCTGCCTCTGCCTCCTGAGTGCTGGGATTAAAGGCATACACCACCACACCCGGCTGTGAAACATATTTTAATTTAAGGAATGAACAAATCATATCAAGACATACCAGAAACATTTATAAAGTATTAAAAAGATAAAGTCAATCATTCATGTGTTATTACACCCCTCCTAATAACTTGCTTGTACTTCATTTATTTTTTAACTGATTGCTTTGTTTCTATAGTAAGGTCAGGAACCTAACCATTTACAAAGCTAGAATGAATTAACGCACCCTGGAGGAAGGGAATCCACATCTGTTTAATCATTAAGCAGGTCTATCTGACTGATTATAACTGTGAGTCAACAAAGTTGAAATTTTGCAGATGTTGAGCCAAATTATCTTGTTTTGTCTTTAGTCCTTGAACAATAATAATTACTGCTCAGCTCAGTATTCGACATAATACTCTTGTAGTTATCAGGTGAAGCCTTTGAAATAATAAAGAGACTCTTAGCTTCCACCAACACAGAGACTTCAAGTGTCATCAGAGAATATCTGAAACCTGTAACAGAGTCTTTCTTATTTTACTGCAATCTACCTAGATGATGCTTCCGCCCAAAGAAATGAAAAAATGTCTTCATTCTTAACTTCCTTTGCTTTGTTTCTAAGAAAACGTCATGAAACGGTTGCCATGCTGAAACACTCTATTGTTCTGCACTGCTTTAAAGGAAAATAGCCTTCATAGGCTTCTACTTTGTTGTTTGGATTGGTTTCTGGGTTGTTTGTTTGTTTTGTTTTTAGAGAAGTTTGTTTTAGAGATTTTTTTTTTCCTGTGTCTCCATCACTGTCCTTAAATTAGACTAAGATGGCTAAACAATCTGCCTACCTCTGAGACCAGATTGTTGGGATAAAAGATATGATCCCAACCAACCAGCTCTTGTATTTGAACGCACCATTCTTAGTAGGTAGAATTCTTTGGGAAGGATTAGGTGGGTAAGTCTTATTGGAAGAAGTGTGTCTCTGGAGGCTTAGAGATTTCAAAACTCTACTGTTTTCAATTAGCTCCCATTCTACATTTTGCTTGGAGATCCAAATACAAGCTCTCAGCTGTTTGTGCGGCCATGTATGTGCTCCATCATTGTGAACTCTGACCCTGTGAAACCTTAAATACAATTCAACACTTTCTTTTATAAGTTACCTTAATCATGATGTTTTGGCACAGCAAAAAAAAGAAACTATTGCATGAGGTATTAGCAAAATTTATGTTCATGGGATGAGGTGGCTCACCTTTGACCCCAGAATACACTCTATTTTATTGCATTTAGATGACAGCTGTGGCTTGATATCACTAATAGGCAACGAAGTTTTAAAACAAGGTTCCTCAGCATGGTGTATGATGATTATTGGTAGATTCCTCCACCCAGTAGTTTTTGTCCTATGCTCAGTAGCATTTCTGTTTTCTACACATCAAAATTTCAATAGAAATCTCTACCTAACAACTATAAAACATTAACCAAAAACACCAAAATCAACCAAACAAAAAAAAAATCTCCATGTACTTCTTAACTTTAGGCAGGATAAAATGACCAATATGAAAGATATCATAAACTATCCACTGTGAATATTTTTAATTAATTGCTTGTGTGTACTATGCTATGTTTATGTTTGGGCTCTGAAGAGGAAGGAGAAAGGTGGTGTCTGTCATCCTTTATCCCTTTATGCTTTTTCTCTTTGAAGTCAGGGCCTCTTCTTGCATTTTTCAATTAGGTTAGCATCCATCAAATCCAAATAATACTCATGTTTCATCCCATCCTTACATGCTGAAACCCCAACTCATTTTCTTATACTTTTGCAACAAGTTTTCTTACCCACCAAGCCAGCTCCACAGCCCTTTCCTTTCCTTTCCTTTCCTTTCCTTTCCTTTCCTTTCCTTTCCTTTCCTTTATTATCTCAGAATCCTGCAGCACCCTTGCCTCTTCCTGCTAGTGCTCAATTTTCCTCTCCTGATTATGTTTCGAGACTCCCTTAGCTATGTGCTATTAATCATCCATGTGAAGGACACTGGGCAGTGGAACAATGCATATAACAAATACGCCAAAAATGTTGTGAATAGTTTCATATCAACTTGATACAAGCCAAAGTCATCTGAAGCAAAGGACCCTTAATTGAGAAAAAATTTCTTCACAAATTAAAATCATAGGCTATTTTCTTAATTAGAGATTGATGGAATGGGACCCAGTCCACTGCCAGTGGTGCTATTATTGGACTGGTGGCCCTGGGTTCTAAAACGAAAGTGAGCTGGGGAAGACAGTAACTTCTTCATAGATTCTCCATCAGCTCCTTCTTTCAGGTTCCTGCCCTGCTTGAGTTACTATCTTGACTTTCTTTGACAATGAACAGTGCTGTAGAAGTGGAAGGCCAACAAACCCTTTTCTCCCTTAGTAGCTTTGATCATGGTGTTTAGTCAGAGCAATGGAAACTTAGAAACCAAGTGTAAATTAAAAGTCTGGAAATATGGAAGCCTGGAATGGATAAGGAAAAGTTGTAAATGGAATCAGTCCAGAGAATTTCAAAAGCTTCTATAAGCTCTGGGAATCACAACACACACACACACACACACACACAAACACACGGGGGGGGGCACTTACACACTCATGAATATATTTATGTAGAGTAATGAATTAGATAAGGCCTTAATTTTCCATGGAATTGAAACGTAGTTGGGGAAATGATGTATTTATATTAAGATACAAATTGAAAGAGTTTATCCTCTATATCAAAACAATGACATCCTAAACGAAATGGAAAAGACTCAATATGTGGAAGATTAAATATAATTGCTCCGAGGATTGGAACTGTAAGGACAGTTGGCCTCATTAGAATAGGTGTGACCTGTCACAGAACTCAAAAAGTCAACAAGCTGCAGTGCCCAAGTGAGGACACTTCAGTCCCACTTGGAAAGGGAGAAGAAAGCAATCACAAGTGGGGAGGGAGGGAGGACCTGGGAGGGAATGTAGTTTGAGGGGAGGGGAGGAGTGGGGAGAAGAGGGGAACCTGATCTGGTCTTGAGTGAGGGAAAAGAAATGATGCCTAAGGATGGAAACCAGTAACGTCTGGAGGTTGGAGGTACCCTCCAGAATGCACCAGAAACCTGGGAGGTAAAAGATTCTAAGGACTCAAAGGGAGGAACTTTAGATGAAAAGCCCAACAATAGTGATAGGGAACTTATAGAGCCCACCTCCAGCAGAAAGACATGGAATCAAATTGGGGGGGGGGCATCCTACAGTCACAACACTGACCCATAATTTGTCCTGTCTGAAAGAATTACAAAGATGAAAATGGAAATGAGCCTGAGAAAAAGAAGGTCCAGCGACAGGCCCAAAGTGGGATCCAGCTTAAGGGAAGGTCCCAATGCCTGACACTATTACTGAGGTTATGGAGTGCCCACATAAAAGGACCTTGCATGACCAAATCCAGAAGACCCAAGTAGCTGCAAGAGTCATATGTAGGTATTTACTTCCAACCAATGGACAGAAGTACCTGATTGTTGTTGTTGAATTAGGGAAAGACTGAATGAAGCTGAGGAGAAGGGCAATCCTATAGGAAGACAAGCAGTCTCAATTAATCTGCACCCCCCCCCCTAGATCTCTCAAACAATGGACCAGCAAACAGGCAGTATATACCAGCTGATATGAGGCCCACAACACACATACAGTAGAGGGCTGCCAGGTCTGTGTTCATTCATATATGATGTACCTAACCCTCAAGAGACTGGAGGCCCCAGGGAGTTGAGAGGTCAGGTGGGGTGGGGGGTGGGGACATCCATGTGGAGACAGGGGGCTTGGAATGAGGTATGGGATTTGGAACAGTTGGAGAATGGACCGTGGGGGGGGGGGAGAGGCATAAAATATGGAGTGTAAAGAAATAAATAAAAATTTAAAAACAAACGAACAAACAAAAAGAGAGGTTTGCAAATCTGTTTTTAAAAATATTTTTATTTGGTATTTTCCTCATTTACATTTCCAATGCTATCCCAAAAGTCCCCCATACCCTCCCCCCCCCCACTCCCCTACCCACCCATTCCCATTTCTTGGCCCTGGCGTTCCCCTGTACTGGGGCATATAAAGTTTGCAAGTCCAATGGGCCTCTCTTTCCAGTGATGGCCGACTAGGCCATCTTTTGATACATATGCAGCTAGAGTCAAGAGCTCCGGGGTACTGGTTAGTTCATAATGTTGTTGCACCTATAGGGTTGCAGATCTCTTTAGGTCCTTCGATACTTTCTCTAGCTCCTCCATTGGGGGCCCTGTGATCCATCCAATAGCTGACTGTGAGCATCCAGTTCTATGTTTGCTAGGCCCCGGCCTAGTCTCACAAGAGACAGCTATATCAGGGTCCTTTCAGCAAACTCTTGCTAGTGTATGCAATGGTGTCCTCGTTTGGAGGCTGATTATGGGATGGATCCCTGGATATGGCAGTCTCTAGATGGTCCATCCTTTTGTCTCAGCTCCAAACTTTGTCTCTGTAACTCCTTCCATGGGTATTTTGTTCCCAATTCTAAGAAGGCTTTGCCCCTTCGTAGGTTTGCAAATCTTAAACGTAACCAAAAATAAATAAATAGAAAAGAATAGGTGTTACCTTGTTGGAAGTGGTATGTCATTGTGGGAGTGGCTTTGAGATCTTAGGCTCAAGCTCTATCCAGTTTGAAAACATAGTCTCCTTGCTGGATTGAGATGCAGAACACTCAGTCCCTTTTCCACCGTGGTGTATTTCTGGACTCTGATATGTAGCCTGAAGATAATAAACTGAAAGTCTGAACCTATAAGCCAGCCACATTTAAATGTTGGTTTTTTTAGAGTTGACTTAGTCATAGCATCTCTGCAGAGCAATAAAAGCAAAACTAAAACACTGTATTACACCAAAAAGAATATTCATTATCATCTGTTTGTGGAAAGAAACAAGCCATGTAGTGGAACAGAATTGGGAAAAAATAGGAATCTCATTTCTTATATCAACTAGAATTATTTGTCATATTTGAAGAAAGCAGAAAGCTGCTGTACAACAGTGAGAGTCAGCTTTCCGGTGGTAAAATTTACCTCTGTGATTTATAGGTTATAAATCAAGGTTAGCAACACTGATTCTTTGCCAGCAGTTTTTTGAAGCTGAGGTCAAGGTATTATTTGTTCTCTTCTCTCAGCAAAACAATTGCAGAAGAAAATACCTTCCAAATTCGAATAAGCCATGAATTTGGCTGAGGAATCCAGTCATCAGTTCTGCAGGATAAAGCTTCTTCTGTTTGCTGGCTGTTAAGCAGTTGGGGAGAGTGACTTCCTTGGGCTTGAAAAGTCTTTCTGGTCTATACAGAGTCCTATATCTGACTCTGCATCTGGAAACACATATTTCTCCTGCTGGAAATCTCTCAGATATCATGTTATTCTTCATTGTTTTTACTTCCAACTAACAGCACAGCAGTGTCAAACATGTTACTAAGTCCCCTTCTGGTGAAGACAAGTTATGTAGCCACAATATGCTCCTGCCTTGTTTCTAACATAAACAGCCTTCTTTCCTATGGCTAATTTCAATAAATTCATAGTTTCAGTTTCCAAAAGTCAATTTCCTCATTTCAACATCACCAATATCATTTATGTGTACTCCAGTTTAAACATGAACCAGACAATGGGGTGCTTACCTGGAAAATTTGTAGATGGATGTGTGGAGCTGGAGATTAGGGGTTAGTGGGTAACAGCACCAATTGATTTTCTGGAAGACACCAGGGAATCTTATGCCCTGTCTTTGGCCTCCATAAGTTCATCCTCTCATATGTGCATACACAGCAAGAGACACTCACACATAAATAAAAACTTAATAAAACAAATGTACTAGACTTTCTTTCTCCTCTGTCTTGTGTGTGTGTGTCTCTCTCTCTGTGTGTGTGTGTGTGTGTGTGAGAGAGAGAGAGAGAGAGAGAGAGAGAGAGAGAGAGAGAGAGAGAGAGAGAGAGAGAGAACTTCTGTAGAGGCCAAAGGTACTTTAACTTTGTTCCTCAGGTGATATCTGACTTATATTCTTGAGGCAGTCTATGTATTACCTAAGGCTCATCAATTAGGTAAAAAAATAAACAAACAAACAAACAAAAAAACAGAATAAAAACAAAAAACAACAACAAAAAAAACCCCAACCAAACAAAAAAAAAACTCTAATTTTCCTGAAACAGTTTCCTGGTTCTTGCACCAATCTCTATCTTGCTACATTCCCATTTCAACATTCCATTTTCCTGCACAGAATTGTACCATTCCACGTAATGCTGTCTGCTCAATCACACATCCCCTATTTTGCTGTGGTTTCCATTTGTGTCACCAGTCTTCACTTTTGCTATTACACATTATCATCTCACATTATTATCACATTATTGCACACATTAAAGTACTCAGTAGTGCCTTCTCTGTGTTCCAGTGTCACCACAATGATCAGTTTCATTATCATAGTGATCTACTGTGTCTTACAGTGTCCTGTTGCATCATCAGTGTCCTTTTATGCTATCACAAAGCCCTACTGTGCCATCACTGTGTCTGATTTTGCCATTTCCAAACCCTATTGTATCATAATGCCCAATTGTGCTATTATATTGCTTTTTTTGCAATATCTTTGTACCATGTTATGCCATTATTACACCTTCTTGTACAATTACAGGGCCCCATTTTGATATCACAGTATTATCACCATGCCTTGTTGTGCCATCAAAATGTCATATTTTGTCTCCAGCATTCTATTGTAGTATAGCGGTGCCTAGTTTTTCCATCACAGTGTCCTATTGTATGATCACAATGCCCTCTTGTGCATCCCCATTAACATATTGTGCTATCACATTGTCCTATTTCTTCATGACAGTGCCCTATTGTTGCATTTTAATATTCTTCTGATTATTGGGTGACAATATTGTGCAATTACATACCCCTTTTGTGATATCACTGTGCCCTAGTATACCACCTATATATCATGCTATGTTGTGTCAGGTTGTGTTTAGCCATGGCTATTCACCAATGTGCCATAACATTGTGCTCCAATGCAAGCAAAGTTTCTAATGGTGCCATTACTGTGTTCTACTTTGTCATACAGTGTCTTTTGTGCAATTAAATGTGTTATTGTGCTGTCTGAGTTCCCTATTATGTCATTGCAGAGTTCTATTGTGAAATCACAACATGATACTTTGCAAATACAGTGCTCTCTTTCACACCTATTCTTTCATAATAGTATCTTTTCATTCCAATGCCCTGTTGTGCAATCACACTGTCTGTTTGTGACATAAGACTGCCCAATTGTGCTCACACTATTCCAATTGGCCATTAAAGTGTTTTATCGTTATACCAAAGTGTCCTATTGAGCCTTACTATGTCATCATTTCCGCTAGTAGTATCACAGTATCATATTGTGTTATCAACCTATCCTAAAGTGCTATCATACTGTATGTTGCCTTCAAATATTTCACTTTACCATTATGTACCCCACTGTGTCATTATAGTGCCTTTTTGTGCCATCCCAATGCCCTATTATATGAGTATAGATTTTTTGCCTCTACAGTGTCAGTGTCATTCTGTCATCAGTGAAGACTATTGTGCCATCAGTGCACTCTACTGTGATGTAGCTTTACCCCGTTGTGCCATTTGCATCCTATTGTGTTGTCATAGTGACTTGTTATACTATCAGTGTGTCCTATTGTAGAGTGTGCCATATTGTGACATTACTGTGTCCTACTATGACATCATTATGCCCTATAGTGTCATCCATGTGTCTGAATATGCCACCCTTATGTCCTACTGAATCTTCACAAGTTAGTGCTCTTATGTCAACACAATATCCTATGGTGACATCACTATCTCCTATTGTGTTATGATAGTGCAGTGTAGTGCCATCACTGTGAACATGGAGTTTCATAAGCCATATTATGTCATCACAGTGTCCTAAAGTGCCATAACTTTGGGTTATTGTGCTCTCATTGTTTTGTACTGTGACATTCTTGTGACCTAAAGTGCCCTCATTGTTCCCTGTTGTGCCATTGATGTGTACTATTAGCCTTCACTCTGAACATATGTGCTATCACTATAAGCTTTTGTGCCATGAAATATCCTATTGTTTTATTATGCTAATATAATGTACTACTGTGCCCTCACTGTTCCACGTTGTGCCACTATTTCTTATTATGTTATCTTGTGCCCTATATTGCCATTAAAACAACCTTATATTGCATTATGCCATCTCTCTATCATAGTGTCATATTATGATTTTGAAATGAGTGATTTTTCCATCAAATTGCTGTATTTTTGCCATGATAGTGTGCTACTCTGTCAGCACTGTGCCCTTTCATGCCTTTACTGGATATTATTCTTCAAACACAGCTCTCTCTCTCTCTCTCTCTCTCTCTCTCTCTCAGATATTTTCATTCGTTATTGACATTTCAAATGTTATCCATTTTCCTGGTTTCCCCTCTGAAAACCTCCTCCTCCATCCCCTACCCACTCCATCTGCACACCAATCCTCCCACTCCTGCTTCCTGGCCCTGGCATTCCCCTATACTGGGGAATAGAGCCTTCACAGGACCAAGAGCCCCTCCTTCTATTGGTGACTGACAAGGCCATTATCTGCTACATATGCAGCAGGAGCTATGAGTCCCATCATGTGTATTCTTTGTTTGGTGTTTTAGTCCCTGCGAGCTATGGGATACTGGTTAGTTCTTATTACTGTTCCTCCTATGGGGTTGCAAACCCCTTCAACTCCTTGGGTCCTTTCACTAGCTTCCTTCATTGGGGACCCTGTGCTCAGTCTAATGGATGGCTATGAGCATCCACTTCTGTGCTTGTCAGGCACTGTCAAAGCCTCTCAGGAGACAGCTATATCTGTCTCCTGTCAGCAAGCACATGTTGACATCCATAATTGTGTCTGGGTTTGGTGATTGTATATGGGATGAAACTCCAGGTGGGGCAGTCTCTGGATGGTCATCCCTTCAGGCTCTGTTCCACACTGTGTCTATGTAACTCCTTCCATGGGTATTTTATTCCCCCTTCTAAGAAGGATAGAAGTATCCACACTTTTGTCTTCCTTCTTGAGTTTCATGTGCTTTGCTAATTATATCTTGGGTATTCTAAGCTTCTGGGCTACTATCCACTTATCAATGAATGCATACCATGTGTGTTCTTTTGTGATTGGATTACCTCACTCAGGATGATATTTTCTAGTTCCATTCATTTGCCAAGAGTTAAATAAATTCATTGCTTTAATAGCTGAGTAGTACTCCATTGTATAAATGTACCAATTTTCGGTATCCATTTTTCTCTTGAGGGACATCTGGGTTCTTTTCAGCTTTTGGCTATTATAAATAAGGCTGTTATGAACATAGTGGAGCATGTGTCCTTATTATACATTGTGGCATCTTCTGGTTATATGTCCAGGAGTGGTATTGCTGGGTCCAAACTATTCCACAAAGTAGAAACAGAAGTTACTGTACCCAATTAGTTCTATGAAGCCACAATTACTCTGATACCTAAACCACACAGAGATCCAACAAAGAGAACTTCAGACCAATTTCCGTTATGAATATCGATACAAAAATACTCAATAAAATTCTCAAAAACCAAATTCAAGAACACATTAAAATGATTATCCATCATGATCAAGTGCCTTCATCCCAGGGATACAGGGATGGTTCAATATACAGAAATGAGTCAACAAAATCCACTATAAGAAACAAAATCAAAGAACAAATACCAAATGATCATCCCATTAGATGCTGAGAAATCATATGAAAGAATCCAACATCCCTTCCTGATAAAAGTCTTAGAAAGATCAGGAATTCAAGGCCCATACCTACACACAGTAAAAAGCAATATAGAGCAAACCAGTAGCCAACATCAAACTAAATGGAGAGGAACTTGAAGCAAAATCAGGGAACAGACACGGCTGCTCACTTTCTCCCTACCTATTCAATATAGTACTTGAAGTCCTAGATAAAGCAATTAGACTAAAATAAAATAAAATAAAATAAAAGGAAATCAAAAGGATACAGATTGGAAAGAAAATATCACTATTTGCAGATGATATAATAGTATAATTCAGTGACCCCAAAAATGACACCAGAGAACTTTTAAACCTGATAAACAACTTCAGCAAATTAGCTGAATATAAAATTAACTAACTAACTAACAACAACAACAACAACAAAAAAAAACAACCAACCAAACAACCAAACAAACAAACAACCAACCCACCAAACAAAGAAACAAACAAAAACCAGTGGCTTTCCTCTACACAAAGGATAAACAAGCTGAGAAAGAAAAGTCTCTGAAGAAAGAAATTAAAGAAGATCTCAGAAGATGGAAAGACCACCTATGCTCCTGGATTGGCAGGATTAATATAGTAAAAACAGCCATCTTTCTGAAACCAAGCTACAAATTTAATGTAATCCCCATCAAATTTCCAACTTAATTCTTCACAGAGTTAAAAAGGTCAATTTGCAAATTCATCTGGGATACACAAAACCTAGGATAGTGAAATCTATTCTCAATAATAAAAGAACCTCTGGTGGAATCGCCATTTCTGACATCAACCTGTACTACAGAGCAATTGTGATAAAAAACAAAAAAATCAACTGCATGGTATTGGTACAGTGATAGACAGGTAGATCAATGGAATAGAATTGAAGAACCAGAAAGGAACCCACATACTTATGGTCACTTGATCTTTGACAGCATTTTCAACAAATGGTGCTGGTTCAACTGGCAGTTAGCATGGAGAAGAATGCAAATCGATCCATTTTTATTTCCTTGTACAAAGCTCAAATCCAGTTGGATCAAGGACCTCCACATAATACCAGAGACACTGAAATTTATAGAGGAGAAGGTGTGGAAGAGTATGGAACATATGAGCACAGGGAAAAAAAAATCCTGAACACAACATCAATGTCTGTGCTAAGATCAAGAATCAATAAATGGGACCTCATAAAATTGCAAAGCTTCTGTAAGGCAAAGGACACTGTTCATAATGCAAAAAGGCAACACACAGATTAGGAAAAGATTTTTACCAATCCTACATCTGATAGAGGGCTAATATCCAATATATACAAAGAACTCAAGTATCCCGTCCCGCGGGATTCAGTTATTCGTGGGTGCGAGGGGGACCGCAAACCTGGAAGGAGATGGAAGGAAGAAAAAGAAGAGTAGGAGACCAGGAAGGATACCTATCGAGGTCTCGTTTATTATGCTGAGGTGCCTTCTTTTTAAAGCATACATGGCAGGGAATATGGGAGGGGTCAATTGAGAATAATACAAAGAACAAAGAAGTACGCATCTGCTGACATGGGGGCCAAAGTCAGGCGCCAGGCAATGGGCACTCTACATCTTATCTCCGGAACATCGATCCTCCTTGACAGCCTTGGGGGTCAGGCTGAGCTCAGGCGTAACTCATGTCCTTGGATGGCATGGGAACTCAGGAAGAGATAGGGAAGAGGGGACTATAATTCAGCTTTTATAGCCTTAGGTGCCAAGAAGGGAATAGGGAGGAAGGGGGGTGATAACCAGCTCTTAGTACAAGGCCATTTGGCCGGTTAGGGAGATTGTGAAGGGCTCACTTTCTCAGGAGATGGTCTCCGACACTCAAGAAGTTAGACTCCAGAGAAACAAATAACCCTATTAAAAATGGGGTACAGAGCTAAACAAAGAGTTCTTAACTGAAGAATAACGAATGGTTGAGAAGCACCTAAAAGAAAAAAAAAATTCAACGTCCTTAGTCATCAGAGAAATGCAAATCAAAACAAACCTGAGATTCCACCTCACACCAGTCAGAATGACTAAGATAAAAAACTCAGGTGACAGCAGATACTGGTGAGGATGTGGAGAAAGATAAACACTCCTCATTGATGGTGGGATTGCAAGCTAGTACAACCACTCCAGAAATCAGTTTGACAGTTCCTCAGAAAGCTGCACATAACATCACACATTGCTCTCTTTATCATTTATAATGCCCTACTATGCCATCACCATCTACTATTCTGCCAAAATAGTGTCATATTCTGCCACAATAATCAATCATTTAGGCATCAGAGTTCCATATTGTTCTATCACAGTTCCAATTTTGATCATATTGTCCTTGCTGCACTAGTAAATACCCACTTGGGTACTTTCAGTTCCCTGTTGTACCAAAAATATACCCTAGTGTGCCACCACAGTCCCCTATTCTGTCACAAGTATGTCTAATTTCACCATCACAGTTGCCTATTTGACAACACAGTGATTGATCTGTCCTCCCATTGTCATGTCACATTGTGTTATCACCATGAACTATTGTACCATCACAGTGTTCTATTGTACCACTACAGTGTCCTATTATGCCATAACAATGGCATATTGTATCATACTGCCATAGTTTGCTATCAAATGTTTCCTATTTTGGCATTGCTGTATTCTATTGATCTATCTCAATGGCCACTTGTGTCATCACATTGTCCCCATTTTATCATCATAGTGCCCTATTTACCATCACTATCCCCTACATAGCAATCACTGTGACCCATTGAACTATAAAATTTTCACTTGCTTCTTCCTTGTGTCCTCTTGTGACATTATTGTGTCCTATTTTGTCGATATCAGTATGTACTATTGTGCCATCATGTGCTTTAACGTTTCACCACTATTCCCTATTTTGCCAGCCAGCACCATAGCTATATTAACACTGCCCTATCATGTTATTATTGTGTCTTATAGTTTTGTTTCTGATCCCAATGAGCCCATCACAGAGCTCTGTTGTGCAGTAATTCTGTCGAACTGTTATCATAGTTTTCTTTTGGGCCATGATTATGTCCAATTGTGCTATCATTCTGACCTATTAAGTCATTACAGAAACATTTTGTGCCATCACTATTTCGTCTTTCTCCATAAATGTGTAATGTTGTGATATTTTTGTGTGTTATTGTGCCATTACTGTACCCCATTGTATCACCATTGTGCAATACTGAATTGTCACAGAGTTCTTTTGTTCTGTTGTACAGTCAGTATGTTCTACTGTGTCATTACAAAACTTTATTCTCCCACCACAGTGGGAGAATACTGTGTCTTCAGTTTTACTGCTGTGCTTTAATTTTCACCTATAGTGATATCACTGTTTATTAAAGAATAATTACAGTGTTTAATTGAGACATTGCCTTGGCCTATTTTGCCATCACATTATCTTTTGTGCCATTACTATGGTCTATTGTGAAATCAAGTGCCATCACTCTCTATTTTACACCAGCCCTGCATTCAACTCTGTTATTTCTGAAGCCATTGTGTTATAATACTACACTATTTGTGAAATATTTTGTAATATCTGCCAAACTGAGTTACCACAGTGGTCTACTGTAAAGTGTCCTCTTGTTTTGCCACAGTGTTATCACTGTACCAGATTGTTCCATTAGTTTGCTGTATTTTGTAATCATAGAGGCCTATCATACAAACTGTTTCTTACTCTGTAATCGCTGTGACCTATTGTGCTTTTACTGTACTCTATTATGACATGATTCATTGATTTTATGTGATCAATGTTCACTATTCAGTCATTACAATACCCTATTTTGTCATTACAACATCATATTTTTCCTCCCTAGTGGCCCATTATGCCATCATTATATCCTACTGTGCCATAAAATTGTCAATGAGTTCAGTATTGTGCCATCACAGTGTTCCATGGTGCTGTCACAGTGTTTAATTGTTCCATCAAAATTTGTCATCACTGTATGTTATTTTGACATCATTGTGGCTTAACGAATCATCATACTATGATAGTGAGCTAATATTGTGTCATACTGTGAAATCATTACTGTGCCATAATTATGTCCTATTAAATCAAAAATGTTCTCTATTGTGCCATTGAAGTGTACCACATTGCAATCACAGCATTATATGGTGCCATAACAATGTTCAATTGTGTCATGGTGTGCTATCACTGTCCTATTATTTCTTCATAGTGCCATATTGTTACATCACTCTGAGTTATTGTGCTATCACTATTTCCTCTTAAATCACCACAGTTCCCTAATGTGCAATAACTACTATATTGAGCCTTATTGAGCATCACCGTGTCTTATAGTGCCATCAGGTTTTCTGAACTGCCATAACTTTGACTTATTGTTCCCTATTAAACCATCTTGTGTCCTATTAAGTTATCAAGTTGGCCTATTCTGCATTTCACCTTCCTTTTATGATATCAAACTGGTTTACTGTTCTATCACTGTGCCTTATTAAGTCACATGGTCTTCTGTTGTGTAATGATTTTGCCTTGTTTTGCTATCACTGTAACCTTTGACAAATTGTGCCATCACTAGACTCTAAATAGTTAATACAATGTACTATGGTGACATCACTATGCTACCTTGTGGTCCTATTGTGCCATTTATCCCATTGCATCATCATAGTGCCTTATTGTGACACCACTTTATTTTATTGTGCCATCACTATGCCTTATTGAGTCATCATAATACCATATCATGTCATCACCGTGTCCTACAGAATTCACTGTGATGATATGATAAATCAGTATGCCCTTACTGACATATCACAAGTCTTTATTATATTGTCACAGTGGCCTAATATTTCATTATATTGTCCTATTGTATCAACATTGTTTTTAGTGTCACCCTTGTGGCAAATTGTGCTACTGTTGTCCTGTATTGTGACAAAATTTGGCCTACTTTGCCATTATTGTGCCCATTTATATCATCACTGTGCCCTATTTTGCCATAATTGTACTTTAATATGCCATTATTATGATCAATTGTGTCATCAAAATTCCTTCTGATCCATCACTGTGTCCTATGTTACCATCACTGTGTCCCATTTCATAAAGTAATTCCCCATTTCTCCAGTATTATTTTGCTATCATAGCATTCTCTTGGTCCATAACCATATCCTGTTGCATAAAATCACATTTTCCTTTTGTGCCAAATATTTCTTTTTCTGGCTTCCCTGAGTCCTATAGTGCAATTATACTATCTTTTGGGCTTCACATTATCCTATTATGCAAAATTGTGTCATTCTGATGTTCTATGCTGTCATCCCAGTGTCTTCTTGTATCATCACTTTGCCCTATTTTGCCATCACTGTGCCAGACTATTCTATCACAGTATACTATTGTGTCATCATTTCATCCTACTGAGCCATTATTGTGTCCTAACTTTCCAACAAAATTAGAAATGAGTAATTAGTGTTATCTACTGTGCCATCAACTCATAACTGTATCATCATTATTTTTTGACAAGACTGTGACATAATCATTTTAGTAACATATTGTTCCATGATATTACGTTTTGTGTCATCAGTATGTTCTATGGTGCATGAGGTGTCCTAATTGTGGATTAGGGTGCCCAATGATGTCACCACAGTTTGTAATTGTGCCAAGAGGGTGTTTTATTGTGTCATCACAGTGTCCCTACTGTGCCAAAACTTTGACTAATTTTATCATCACTGAGTCCTGAGTCTTTACCATGCCCATTTGACCATAATACACTCGCTCTATCAATATAGTATTCTAGTCTGTCTTCACTGTGCTCTATAACTCAGTAATATGCCATTAGAGCACTAGTTTGGTTTGTTAAGACATTACAGTGCTATACTGTTATCATTATACTGTTGAATGCTTCTTTCCAGCTGACATATAGCCATCACTTGCTTTATTGTGCAAACCCTGCTGTAATGAGTATCCAGAGCTAGTATGTCATCAATGTGCTATTATTTATATATAGTGCTATAACTTTGGAGTATTGTGTAATCCATGTGGTGTTATTTTCTCACAATGTACCTTACTGTGTCATCACTGTGCCCTCTTAAGTCATCATAGTCTCCTTTTGTGCACTACTGCCTCATATTGTACTTTCACTCTGACCAATATCTGTGACCTATTGTGCCATAGCTCTGTCATAGTGAGTCATGACAATGCCCTATCGTAACATCTCAGTGTATAATTTTGGCATTGCTATGCCCTATTTTGTTATAACTTTGGTCCATTGATCCATAATTTTGCTCTGTTGTAACATTGTGTCATTACTATACCCTGCTGAGTCATTTCATTAATATGTTGGATCATCAGAGTGCTCTCTTGTGCTGTGCAGCATATAGCCTATTGTGCCCTCACTGTCTTTTTGTGTCATAACAATGCCCTATTTTGTCATCACATTAGAATATTGAGCAACAACTATGTCTTATTGAGTTATCACTATGACCTAAGGAGTCATGACATTGCCCTATTTTGCAATGAGTGTCCTATTGTGACTTCACAGTGGCCTACTCTGTCATCACTGCCACCAATTAGGTGCACAAATCATATTGCACAGTTATATAATTATCTTGCTATTTTATGCCATCTTTGTGACATAAGAGGATTCATTGTTTCTACTAATTTATCACAATGCTATCTTCTATCATTATGGTTTCTTCTGTAAAATTGTGATGTTTTTATGGTTCTTCCCTAATGTGCCCTATTGTCCCATCACCAAATTCTATAGTGCCATCACTATGTCTTACCAATCCCTTGATCTGTCTCAATGAACAATTACTGCCATATTGTGACATCATAGTTCCTTATTATACTATTACTATAATACTACTGTGTAATCATTCTTCCCTAGTTTACTATTAAAGTTTCCATTGATATCACCACATTCACCAAAATGCCATAATTTTGCCCAGTTGTACCATCCATTGTAACCTACTAAGTCAGCACTATGCCTATTGTGCCATGATTGTGTTTTCTTGTGTCATAATTGCACAATTGCTGCCGAACCTGTACTCTTGTGCCAAACCTGCACTCTATTGTGCCATCACTGTGCTCTACTGTGCCATATTGACTCAAACACTTCTGTGCTTTGCCATCACTGTGGTATATTTTATCATAATTGCACCCCATTGAGTCATCACAGAGCCCTACCGTGTCATTATAATACCTTTTTACAACTTCCTTGTGGCTTTTTGTGCCATCACTGTGCCCTCTTTTGTCATCATAGAGTCATCTTCTGCTACCATAGTTTCCTTGTATGCAAAGTGAAGGCCTAACTTCACTTTGGTCCATATTCACTATGCTTTATACTGCTGTGTCATCAGTAATGTCCCATCACTGTGAGAGCCATTAGAGTCCAAGCTTATGCCATTACTGAATTCTATGTTCTATTGTGACTTGACTCTGTCATACTTAGTTATCACAAGCACATATTGTCTCTGTTTTGACATAGTTGTGGCCTATTATGCTTTCACTGTTTTAGTAATCAATCATTGTGGCCTATTGTCTCATCATTTTGTCTTGTTTCTTCATTATGCCCTATTGCTCCTTCACTATAGGCTGGTTCCATCAACTTGTCATATTGTGCCAGTGAAATGTTTTACTTTGTAATTACTGTGTTCTGTTGTGCCACACTGTGTTCTATAATGACGCCATTGTGTTCTATTGATTCTATCATCATATTGGCCTATTGTGACATCACAATATTCTGTTGTGATACTACTGGGCTTTTCTGTATTATCATTGTGCTGTCATTTATCATATCAGTTATTTCTAATTTTATCAGTATGCCCTTTGTATCATCATTGTGCCCCAATGTACCGCGAGAGTGAACTATATGTGTCTTCATTGTGACTTATTACACCATAACTGTGCTATATTATGACATTGTTGTAGCCTATTGCTCCATATTGTACACTTCTGTTCTATCACTATGTCTTAATGAGTCATCACAATGACATACTGTGTCTTTGCAATGTCATCTTTGATATTTCTCTGACATACTGCTACATCCTTGTTCTGTATTATGTTATTTTTGTGCTCAAATGTTTCAACAGTGTTTATAGTGGGGCATCACAGTTTCCTGTTTTGCAATCTCTCTGGCCAATTGTGCCATCCTTGTAACTAACAAAGTTATTGAAATGCCAAATTGTTTCATTACATAGTATTCTATGGTGACATCTTGTGAGTCGATTGTTACATCACCATGTCTTGTTTTGCCACTATTGTGTTTTAGTGAGTGAATACTGTCTTAGTCAGGGTTTCTATTCCTGCACAAACATCATGACCAAGAAGCAAGTTGGGGAGGAAAGGGTTTATTCGGCTTACACTTCCATGCTGCTGTTCATCACCAAAGGAAGTCAGGACTGGAACTCAAGCAGGTCAGAAAGCAGGAGCTGATGCAGAGGCCATGGAGGGATGTTCTGTACTGGCTTGCCTCCCCTGGCTTGCTCAGCCTGCTCTCTTATAGAACCCAAGACTACCAGCCCAGAGATGGTCCCACCCACAAGGGGCCTTTCCCCCTTGATCACTAATTGAGAAAATGCCTTAGAGTTGGATCTCATGGAGGCATTTCCTCAACTGAAGCTCCTTTCTCTGTGATAACCCCAGCTGTGTCAAGTTGACACAAAATTAGCCAGTACAAATACTTATTCCACAATTGTCATAAGTGTGGTCTACTGTGCAATAACATATCATATTGTGCTAGTACAATATCTCCCTGTGCCATTAGTGTGTTCTGGATATTCTTATTGTGTAATTACAGTGTCCTATTGTGCATCACTCTGTTCTATAGAGACATCAGAGTGCTTTATTATGCCATTAACACACCCATTTGTACCATCACAGTACCTTGCTGTATGGCATCTCTCTCTTACTGTGCAAACACAGTGCTCTATTTTGCTACCATGTTGCTATATTTTGTCTTGACAATGTACTATTGTGCTATCAGAATGCCGTATTTTCCAATATAATGACATTTGTTCCATTTTACTACCATGTAAAATATATTACGATGCTATCACAGTATCCTGTTTTAGCTATATCAATGATGTATTGTGCCTTTATAATCACATATTGAACTGTCAACTGTCACTTTGTCCTATTGTCATGCTACTGTCCTATTGTGCCATCCAGTGTACTATTGTTCCTTTACTGTGTACTATTCTGCCAGCACAGTGCCCTATCATGGCACCACAGTGTTTATTGCAGCATCATAGTGCCATTTTTTGCCATCATAGTATCCTATTATTCCATCAAAGTATCAATTTGAGGCATTGTGATGTTCTCTTTTGTTATCAGGCTGTCCTACGCTACCATAAAAGTATACTGCTATGTCATCAGTGTCCTATTGTAACACCACAGTAATTTATGGCTCATCTTCATTCCCCACTCTACTAATACAGTACAAACATGACTTACAATGCCATATTATGTAGTTACCTACCCCAATATAGCCATCTAAATGTCATATTGTACCCTTTGTGTGCCAATTAACCTGTCATACTCTCTGATTATGTCAAATTAGTGATATACTAGGTCATCCCAGTGACCTATTGTGATGTTCAGCATTGTATTATGCCATAACAGTGTTCTGTTGTGCTATGGCAACATCATTTTGTGTCCTTCAAGTATCCTTATGTGCTATCTCTACATCTTACTGTGACATGGGTTTTCATTTGTGCTACCACATTATCCATACAGTGTCATCACTGTGTTCTATTCTTTCATCACAGTGCCCTACTGTATCATCACAATATCTCCATGTGTGATCACTACGGCCTACTATGCCATTGCATTACTTGTTGTAACATCACAGTGCCAAATTGTACCTATACAATACTCAATTATTCCATCTTCATACCCAACAGAGCTTCCAGAGTATCTCAGCATGTGATCACACTGTCCTATTGTGCCATAATGGTATCCAATTGTGCCTTCAATATGGTTTATTGTGTGATCACAGTGTCCAGTTGTATCATCATTTTACACTAGATTGTCATAACATACATTTGTTATCAACATAGTGTCCACACAGTGCCCCATTGTGCCATAACTATTTCCATTTGCCATTTCTATGTCCATTTAAATTACCACAGTGCAAACCCTACAACCACTGCACCCTATTATGTTATCACAATGACTTATTGTTCCAATACCACTTCTTTATCAGTATATCTTGTTGTATCTTTACTGTGTCTTATTCTTTCACTGGAGGTCCCCATTGTGTCATCAATCTGACTATCATGCAGTCATGGTGTCCTTGAAGTCAACATCACAGTGTCTTATTGTGCCATCATTGCATCCAATTGTGCAATCACTTGACTCTATTGTGCCATCATAATTCTCTATTTTGCTATTACAGTGTCCTCATATGCCATCACAATTTCTATGTTGACAACAGTGTTTTCTATTTACCAGTGTTTTCTATTTATTGTTCCACATTGCTATCACACTAGCACATTGTACCATCATTCAATCCTATTAAGTCATTACAATGCCCTTTCATGTTATTGTTGTGTCTTATGTTTCCATCACTATGCCTTACTGTGCCACCACAATGCCGTGTTTAGCATCATAGCTTCATATTATCCCATTACAGTGTCATAGTGTGTCATGCTTGTGCCATATCATACTATCAATATATCGTGTTGTGGCATTACTAATTTTTATTGATTCATCATAGTAACCAATTGTAAAAGGACAAAAAGAACATGAATGTGACCAAATGAAAAAAAGATATTAGTAGGGCCCCAGATCTTAGCATAGCTGATGCCAAAATGGAAGTATCATTCATGCCTCAGAACCAACAGTAAGGCAGCAACACACACGCAATTTATCAAAGTCTGTATTTCTTGGAAAGTCCCTAAATGCACTAACATAAATTTACTAACCTTAAATTTGGGTTTCTATAGTTCTGCTTCTGGCTAACTATTCTTGCTTAGGTGTTTCAATCCAGGATGTGGTTTTTCAGACTTCAAAGCTCACCCTGAAGAAGGCTCATGACTGCACTTGTATAGTGAACACGCACTGCAGTGACTGGGTATCTGAAAAAGACTTTCTATGGCTTGAACTCATGTCCATGTGATTTTCTCTGGTGGATACCCCACAACATTATTGTGTAATCACAGACATTATTTTGTTATTAAGTTCACAGCTTTATCCAATTGAGTCATCAGTGAAAATAAAAGTTTCATTATTGTATGCTATTTTGCCATCCCTATGCCCTGTTGATTCATCATTGTGACCTATTGTCTAACCACAACTTCCTTGTTTTACATCAGTTTCTCATGATACCATTATTATGCCCTGATAAATCATCATAGTTTCCTATTTTTCCAACATTGTGGCCCATTGTGCCTTCATTCTATGATATTGAGTCCCCATTGTACACTACTGTGTCATCACAATGTGTGACCGATTGTTTATTCCCCAAAGAGTTTTGTGTGATCTCTGTGCCCTATGTGGCCACAACCTTGTCTCACTGTGACATCATGTACCCTAACAACTCACCCCTATTGCCTATTATGTAACACAGTGGAATATTTTCCCATCACTATGGTAACACACACACATATCATAACACACTCTATAAACAGTTCTGTTCATATATATGTACATGTATAATATATATATATATATATATATATACACACACACTCTATAATCAGTTCTGTTCATTTAGAGAACCTAGAAAACCTTGATTAATATAGAGGTGTCCTACACCAATAGAAGTATAATATTGAATTTTAAGTGTCTGAATTAGGCTTTCCTATTTACAAACACCTACATATATTGAAGTTTCTCCAATTATGAAATCATCTTCTAGTATTTCAAAGAGTAAGGAAAGCTTTTACTGTGAATTAGTTTACAAACTTGAGTTGTTTGATTATCCTGATTCACCAGTCATGAGATGTAACATTTTTTTCTCACTCTATATATAAATCTTTTGAGCATTTGTGGAAAAATTTGCAAAATGATGCTGCTGGCCAGTTACTCATAGCATCTATAGATACATTGAAAGGGGCAGGATTGACATCTGTGATAAATTAACTAACTTCTAGCATCTCAGAATACAATGAAGGACAACAGTAAACTCAATGATAAGATTGACCAGAACCAAATTCACATAAACAGTGTAAAGCCTTCTAAGTGTGCTCTAGAAGTGAATCATCTCTCCAGAAGCAAAGGAGCTCAGAGTGAGGAATGTCAAACCAAAGTCCTCATTATAAGGCTGCCAAAACATAGCAAAAATATCTCTACTTGAAGACCCAGCTATAACACTCCTGGCCATATACCCAAAAGATGCCCCAACATATAACAAGGCCACATGCTCTATTGTGTTCATAGCAGATTTATTTATAATAGCCAAAAGATGGAATCAATCAAGAAACCCCTCAACCGAAGAATAAATATAGAAAATGTGGTACATTTACACAATGGAATACTATTCAGCTATTAAAAATTACTTCATGAACTTTGTAGGCAAATGGATGGAACTGAAAATATCATCCTGAGTGAGGTAACCAAAAATAACATACATGGTATGTACTCACTGATAAGTGGATATTAGACTAAAAGTTCAGTAGACCTATCATATAATTCAAAGACCATATAATGCTTTACAAGAAGGAAGGTCAAGTGTAAATGCTTCAAAGCAACTTAGAATTGGGAATAAAATAATCACAGGAGGCAGAAAAAGGGGGAACCTAGGTTGGAAAGGGGAAAGGGGAGAAAAGAGAGGGGGGGCAGGACCATGTACTGGAAGAGACAGGAGAGAAGTTCAGAGGGACCAGAGAATGAAAAGAAATAAATAGCAGTGTGCGAATGGGAGTGGGGGTGGGGTGGGGAAACCACTAGAAACTCACAGATGCCAGGGATGCAAGAGGCTCCTAGGACAAATGGGGATGATGTTAGCCAAAATACCCAATAGCAAGGAAATAGAATCTGAGAGACCATTTCCAGTAGAGATGTAGATAGGTGTTGCATGTAATTTTAAAAACACTATCCTGCCCCAGGACCATGACCCGCATCTCGGACTTAGCTCTGAGATCTGTTGCCACTGACCCCATTTCTGGGAAAGCCTATTCCTCATGGCTTAGTTCCACCAATGGCCAGCTACCCCCTTTTTTGGGATCTGTGATAAGTCCCTTTCAACTTAGCTTCACCAACCTGCAATCAACAACCGAGCTTCTCTCTATCTTTGCCCGTCTTTGCTCTGTAGAAGAAAAACATTCAAACAGCTTTATTAATTTAGAACTTATCTATCAGCCCAATTGTTGAGCACAGAATTACCTGCTCTTACCTTATGAGTTAGATTTTAACAGTCAGCCTCCACCGACCTCCTTGGTTAACTGCCATTAGAAGACAATGCAGGTTCTAGTGTCCACAAGATCTTACATGACTGCTGCTTTCCTTTCCTTCCAAAGTCTGGCTGAAAAATCCCCTTATCTTTCCTCGTGTCTCTTTTTCCTCCTGGGACCTGGAAGTCCCACATTTATCTTTCACCCAACAATTGGCTCCTGCCTTCTTTATTGACATAATCAAGGATTAATTAAGGAATCAGCACCTTACTCCTACAGATAGACATGAGTGTGGGGCCTCCTGAACTTCTAAACATTTTTAACCCAGAATTGTCACTGTCTAAAGGAAATTCCAGGAAGAAAATGGAGCAGAGGCTTAAGGAAAGGCAGACACCAAACCCTGACACTATTGTTGATGTCAATATGTGCTTGTAGACAGGAACCTAGTATGGCTCTCCTCTGGGAGACTCTGCCAGCACCTGACTAAGACAGATGCAGATACTCACAGCCAATCATTGGATCATTGGGATCCCAGTGGAAGAGTTATGGGAAGGGCTTAAACAGCTGAAGAGGATTGCAATCCCATGGGAAGAACACAATATCAATTAACTGGATACCTCAGAGCTTCTGGAAACTAAACCACCAACCAAAGAGTATACATGGGCTGTTCCATGACTCATGCTACATATGTAGCAGAGGACTGCCCCACCTGGCATCAGTGGAAGGGAAGGTGCTTGGTCTTGTGGAGAGTTGATGCCCCAGAGAAGAGAATGACAGAGGGGTGAGTCAGATATTGGTAGGTGGGTGGGGAAGCACCCTATTAGAGGCAAAGTGGAAGGTATAGGGTGAATGTGTTTGTGTGTGTGTGTGTGGGGGGGGGAAGACCAGAAAGTGGGATAACATTTGAAATGTGAACAAATAAAATGATTAATTAAAAAAGTAAAATATAAAAATTCAAGACTCATCCTTGTAAGATGTTGGTAGTTAAATGACATTAATGGGAAAACAGAAGAAAAAAAGGGGGATTATGTAACTATGTATGGAGATGCATGGCAGGACAATATTAAAGCTGAGGACTCTGAACTCTCAGGTTCTCAAGGGCTTATCTTACCCAGGGAAGTAGACTCTCTACTCTCAGCAGAAGATGTATTCTACCCTGCCTCCCTGAAATATTCTTTTTTCTACATTTGATTAAGGAAATTTAATTCTTCATTTTATGTTAAACAAGCTTTGACCTTTCCCTAAAGTGTTGGCAAGTAAGACAATACATGTATTCCTGAAGACCCACCAATAGTTGTCTCTAGAATTACTGTACCATGGCTCTTTAATAGTATATGGTCCCTGTATACTATTGAGTCATTATAGTGTCCTATCTTGTCATTGATGTGTCATATTACTCCACCCAGTGACCTGTTGGGCTATCACTTTCAATCTTGTGAAATCATTATATCCTAATGAGACATCTAGGTCCACTATTGTGGCAATCCATTATCCTATAATGCCATCACAGTGTCAAATTATGTCATCACTGTACCTTATTCTACCATTAGGGTGTTCTTTTGTACCTTACCTGTGGATTATTGCCACAAATGTGTCCTATTATGCCATCAGCATGATTTAAAGTATTGTTACAATCCCCAAGTGCACCATTAATATTGTGCCATAATCAGATTTTACTGAGCCATCTAGATTTTGTATTGTATCATCACTGTGTTCCATTATATCATCACAGTCTGTGATTAAGTCATCATATTTCTCTGTTTTGCTACAACATTGGGCCATCACAGCCATCCTACTATATGATCTTAATTTATTCCTAAAAAATTTTCCCTTGTGCCTTCTCTGGGCCTCATGGTGGATTCAATTTCCTACTGTTTTTGCATTAGCCTATTTTACAATCCCTGTACCCAAATGGCTCATCACAGTGCTATCGTGCTATTTGAGTTGTGTTGCAATAGTATCTGGCCTATTTTTGCAGTCAGCATATGATATTGTTCAATTACAATGCCCAATTATGGTCTCATATCCCGCTGTCATCTATCAAATGTAATGTCCCATCAATACATGTAATGGTGTTCCCAAGGTTGCCTAATGTGCCATTGCTATGCCCTATTGTGGCATCGCTGTCATTTTTTGACTTATTGAGACTTCCCTGTGCTCATATATGTCATCAAATTGTCACATTGTGCTAATTCTCTGGTTATTGTGTTATCAGTGACCTGTGATGCCTTCTCTGTGCCCAGGTGAGTCATTACAGTTCTCTATTTGCCATCACAATGTCCTATTTTGCCAACGCAGTGCCCTATTGTACCATACCTGAGCACCTTGATTCATAATATCTCTGTCTTGTGTGATAATAATGTTGTATTGTATCATCATGGCATTCCATTGTATCATCACAACATACTATTTAAATCCACAATTATGTCTTCTGTCAGTAGGGTTTGTCTTGCACCTTCTCTGTGTCCTATTATGACTGTGATATCATTTTGGTCTATTTGCCTTCCCAGTCTTTTATTCTATCATCATAGTTTCTGGCTCTTCCATCACTGTGGCCTATTGTACAATTGATGTTCTCTGTTGAGTAATCTCAGTATCTTAATGAGTTATCACAATACTCTCTTGTACCATTAGTTTGTTCTACTATGGCATTGATATGTGCTGTTATGCAAACACACTACCTAATATGCAATCTTTGCTATAATGTGACATCACAATGTCTTAGTATGTACCATAATATGTCCCGTTTTGCCACCACTGTGCCCATTTGTTAATCACAGTATCCTTTGTAGATATCAAATTCACTATTAGGCGATAATTTTGACTTAGTATGACATCATTCTGACCATTATGTCATCACTGAGCCACCATATAAAGCTATTATACCTTCACAGCATTATATTATGACATTATAGTGACTTATTAAGTCATCACTGTACCCTCTTAAGGAACCTCTGTATCCTATTTTGTCATCATACAATTCTCATCTGTCATCACTTTCTATGTCTTCACTGTGGCTCATAATGCTATGACTGTGCACTACTGAAAAATCACTGACTAATATTATGCTATCACTCTGTCCTATTGTGGCACCGCAGTGCCCTATATTATCATTATACAGTTCTATGGTCCATTTTCTATGTCCTATTGTACTATCATCCTTTCTTAATGAGTCATGGGGCTTATTATTTCCTCTCAATGTCCTATTGACCTATTAAGTCATCCCATTGGCCTATTGTGCATTTTTGTGCTTTATGAGTCTTCACTGTTCCTACTGAATCATCACAGTGCTCTCTTGAATAATCATAGTGTGCTTTTTGCCATCATTTTGTTCCATTGTACCATTACTGTGTTCTATTATGTCACTAGTGCCATTTATTGCACTATTACAGTCTATTATGGTGGTTTTTGTGCCATCACCATTTCTAATTTTGCTTTTATAGTGCCATATTATGTCACAAATTATTCCTATATTGCCATACCTATACAATGAATCATCATTGTTCCATATTGATTCAAATACTTGACTTATTATGCAATCAAAGTGTTTTATTGTACCATCATAATATCTTCTCGTTCCACAACTTTGTCCTTTCATCACACCATCATGCTCTTATATCATCATAGTGTCTTTTTTTGTGCCTTTTGTGTGACCATTGTGACTTTTGTGTCATCATTGCTACTTTGCTATGTCCTATTTTGCCATGATTTCAACTACTGTGTCACCATTATTTTGTTATTACTGTGTCCTTTTATGTCATCAGGTTTACTATTGTGCCGTAATTTTGGTCTATTGTGTCATATTCATTGCCTATTGTGCCATCAGTGTACCTGTGCCCTAGTAAGTCCTAAGATTTTCCAATTTTTTCATCACTGTGATCTATGATGCCATAGGTTTGTTCAATTTGGCTATCACTCTGCCAGATTGTGTCATCACTGTCATCTATTATGCCATATGTTTGCCAATTTTTGCTACTGTTTTGTGAAATTGTGCCATTACAGTGGCCCTGTTTGCCTTCACAGTCTTATTTGGTCATCACAGTTTCAGGCTCTGCCATGAATGTAGATTATTGTGTTTTTACACAATATTCTACTGTGCCATCACTTAGTAATAGTGGGCATTTACTATAACCTATTGAGCCATCATAGCACTCTTTTGTGTCATCATTACATTGTTTTATGGTTCTTCCCAAATAAACTGTTGCAATCACTGTTACCTAAGGTCCAATTGAACAACCGGGCAAGTCCAGGCAAGCTCAATCCAGTCAATTACAAAAATCAAACAAACAAAAACAAAACAAAACAAAAGTAAACAAACAAACAAACAAACAACACCAGTTTCCAGCTGTCATGCCCCATAATGATTCTGAAATGTCTAGAGATAGAGTAAGATAAAGATCATCAACCCCAGAATTTCAATGTGCTTTGAAAAAAATATCTAATAAAAAATGTGCTAATGTAAAAAAAATAAATAAATAAAAAATAAAATGAGCCTGTAAGCTCATTTGATTGTCTATCTGGGTAATGGGAGAACCCAGTATGCTGTACTTCTGAAAAATAAAACACTCTCTGCATTTACATACTCTTTGAGTCTGGGGTATCATATTTTGACAAACCATGGACCTTACACTAGAAAATTCTAATGTACCATCACTGTGACCAGTTATATTATTTCTTTGTATGTTTTGATTTAAAATTGTTCACTAGTGTTTCATCACTAAAGCCTTTTGTTCTGTCACTATTCCCTAATGAGTCTTGACATTTGCCTATTGTTTTATTATAATGTCAAATTGTGCTATTTTGAGGTCTATTGTGCCACATATATACACTGTTTTTATAAATCTGTTCTGATGTATCGTAAAATTTTCTTTTGTGCTATGTTGGTACCCTAATAAAACTTTCAAAATGGCTTATTGTGCTATTGCTATAACACATTTTGCCACAACTGCAATATTGTATCATATCTGTTGCTTTTTATGCCAGTTATGTGCTCTATTGAATAACAGTAACTTATTGTGACATAGCAGTAACTCTTGTGTCTTAAGTGTGTTGTATCACATCCTTTTAGTATTATATAGTATCATCATAGTGTTCAATTGTATCATAAACATTATGCCATGTGTGCTATCATGTGGTCTTCTGTGATAACATTGTGCATTATTGTGACATAATTGTATCTGATTGTGACATAACTATTCTATTGTGGCATCACTGTACCATACTGAGTCATCACAGTTACACATATACTATCACAATATAATCTTGAGTCAAGATTGTGTTTTATTGTACTGTCTCTCTGTTCTATTATGTCATCTATTAGGCAAATATATCATTACTGTTCACTGCTGGGTCATAGTAGTGCCATATCTTGTCATTATAATGTCCTATTGTGGCATCACTGAGATTTTACAAACACTGTGTCCTAATGTGCCACCAGTGTCCTATATTTTTTAGTGTCCTAATGTGCCATCATATGTCCTGTTGTACAATCACTGTGTCTACTCCATCACCAGTGTGTCCTATTTGCTCTCACAGGTTCCTATTTTGTCATCTTTATGGGCTGCTATATTATCACTGTTTTCTATTGCATTGTCATTTGGTAATATTATGCCATCACTGCAGACTAATGAGACATCACAGTGGTCTGCTGAGTCATCAAAATGTTCTAACATTTGTTTCCATTGGCCTTTTGCCATCATTGTATACTATATTCCATTACTGAATCCTAGTAAGCAATCACTGTTCCATGTTGAATCATCAGAATTTCCTATTGTGTCATAAACTGTCCCTTTTGCTAGCACATTTCTCTTTTGTGCCATCTCTGTGCCTAACTATGCCAATATAATTTCCTAGTTGGGTATAACAGTTTCATACTATGATATCTCTGTGACCTATTGTGCTGTTTATTTGGGTCATCACTGTGTTCTAGTATTCCAATGTCCTATTTTTTTTTCATTCTAGAATTTTATTATGGTATCCCAGGGTCATTTTGGTGGATCACTGACTCATCATTCTGTACTATTTTGCTTAACATGTGGTTCATTCTTCTACAGTTGTAACAGTGATCTATTTTAAAATCACATATCTTATTGTGTGATCACAGTCTGCTCATACCATAACTGAAATATTGTGCAAGAATAGTGCCATATTCTGCCATCTATGTCCAAATGTAGCATCACTGCTGTTTATTGAGATAGTAAAGAATCCTATTATTCCATAATAAGGCTATCTTTTGTCTTTAGTGCTTTCTACTGTGACATTACTCTGTCTTATTGAATCATCACAGTGTCCTATTGTCTTAAGGTAACCATTTCTATAATAAAACACCATGACCAAAAGCAAGTTTGGAGGAAAGGTTTTATTTGGTTTATAGTTTCACACTATAGTCCATTTGTGTATGAAGTCAGAACAGGAATTCTATTAAGGTAGGAACCCAGAAGCAGGAGCTGATGCAGAGGCTATAAAGGAGTGAGTGCTGCATATTGATTTGCTCATTTCGGTTTGCTCAGTTTGCTTTCTTATATAACCCAGTACCAGCAGCCTATGGGTCACACTCTGGGCACAATTGACTATACTCCATAGATTACAAATTAAGAAAACACCCTAGAGTCTTGCCTACAGCAAAACCTTATGGAGATGTTTTCTTGAGGTTCCCTCTTCTCAAATGCATTTAGCTCATATGAAGTTGGCATAAAACTAGTCAGCACAGTTGATCCCTTGTCCACTTGGTCCACAAACACATCACTGTTCAGCTACAATCTTTCCATTCTTATTCATCCTCAATGTGCCACTTTAATATAAACAACACAATATAAAAATTTCAATTTTTAAAAGGTCCACAGTCTTTAAAATTGTAAACACTTAAAAGTACAAAATATACAAACTTTCTTTCTGTTTTTAAAAGGTTTATTTTATCTGTATGTGTACAGTGTACCTGTCTTCAGACACACCAGAAGAGGGCATTGGTTCCTATTACAGATGGTTGTGAGCCAACAAGTTGTTGCTAGGCATTGAACTCAGGACCTCTGGAAGAACAGTCAGTACTCTGAACTGCTGATTCATCCCTCCAGCCCCCACACTTTTTTTTTAATGATAGTTTTTAATACCATCTTCACATAATCCTTCAGCAACAATCTACTTAAATGTCATTGTGCTTGCGCTAAGAGCTGCCCAGTTTCATCCCAGCCTCTCTCCAGCATCTCCTAATACTAAAGCATGTGCTACATATTTGGGTTCTTATTGCAATATTAGCCCTCCTCTGTTATTAATATTTGTACCCCAGGTAACTGATGGCCACATTTATAATTATGTATACTATATAGTTTTCTTTTACTTATGAAGAGTGTGTCAAGGGTCAAAGGTGACTCTAGCAGAGGAGTTCTTTCTTGGTTTGTTTTAGGAAGCTTCTGTAAGATCTTAGCACAAAGGGAGTAACTGGAAGACTTAATTGGGTATGTATTTAAGAAGTGGTGCATAAGTGACCAGATGGAAGTTAGAAAGTCAGCTACCCTCTCATCTGAATTGTGTTGGATAACTTTTTTTTTTAACCAGCCATCTCACTGTAGTTGTAGTAGTAGCTGACTTTACCTATAGTTGCTGACCAGACAAATCATCAGAAGGTTGTATGACCCACTGCCAACTTTGCTATAGAAGACACAATATCATTTCTACCCTGCTTTTTGCTTTAATGAAGTCATAAGCCTTCAAGATTTTATAAGCAAACCAGCTTCAGTGTCTTAGAAATAAGGCTTGTCAAGGACTTTAAGAACATGCTTTATTTTATTGTTCAATTTACTTATCCTTTTCTGTTTATATGTGTATGAGTGCACCTGTATGAAGGATATATATGCATCACATATTTGTGTGTGAAGTAACCCAGAAGATAGCATTAGATACTCTGTAGTGGGTATTACAAGTGGTGGGCATTTGTAAACTGTCTGATGTGAGTGTAGCATGCATATTCCAGTCCTCAACATGAGCAATAAATACACCTAAGCACCAAGCTGTCTCTCCAACCCCAGAACCATGCTTTATATTTTCATGTCTTTGACTTCTGTTACTGTGACAAAATATTGGCATACTTGGCAAAATACTTGAGCATGAAACACTTCATTTGGTTTACGTGTATGGATCACAGTTTATTTTTATGAGAAGTTAAGATAGAAACTCAAGGCAGAAACTCGAGAGAAAAACTAAAGCAAAAGTCATGAGGGATGCTGCTTACAGGGTTTCTATGGCAACCTTAGCCTGTTTTCTTACACCACCAAGTTCACCAGCCCAGAGTTATTACATAAAGTGGAAGCTAGGCCCTCCCACAAAAGTCATTAATCAGGGAAAATTTCCCTCACAGATTTGACTAAATGACAATCCAATGGCAGAATTTTCTCATTTAAACTTCTCTATTCCCAGATGAACCTAGCTTATATCAAGTTGTCAACAACAACAACAACAAAAAACTAAACAGATTGCTGTTTCAAATAGTTAATACTATCAAATTGCACTAATTAGTGAATGTTTTTGCCATCATTAGAAACAATATATGTTCGAAATGTGCTACTAACCAATAATTATTTAAATTAGAGAATATTGTATTATAACAGAAAATCATAATTTGTTAGCCACATGTCCCTTTGGAGAATTTGGAAATAGGAAAAGAAGTAGGTTTAGTGGAAATAAAGAGAAAGGCATAATAAAGATAACCATATATGCTTATTGAGTAGCAGTGAAAGGAACACAGAAAAAAAATGAACAAATCTGAAGAAGACTCTTAAAAATGTTAGAAAACAGCTTGAACACTAGTAGTTTTGATAAATAAATATGGCATAATGAGTGCACAGCTGTTACTAGAACTAGTGCTTCAAAGTCTACTCTAGCTGCTCATAAGCCGGGCTCTGCCCCCACCCTTAATAGGCTAACTAAATAAACAATAATAATGAAAAGCAGAGAAAGGAAATTATTCAATGTAACCACATTGGGAAAAGAACAAAGAGGTCCAGTGATCCCCAAATTTATTTTGGGGTACAATAACGCTGATTTAAATTTAAATAGAGTGCAAGAGTTGTGCATGGCTTAGTAGTCCTGGTCAAGGTGTAATCCTGCTCATTACTGACCTATCATTGTCTTGTTTCCAACACTCCTACGACTTAAACTGATTAAGATATAGTACTGTATGAAATCTACTACTGGGAGATAAGTTGCTTCTAGCTGCCCCCAGGGCCACAGTCTTTTCCTTTTCGAAGCATGAGATTCCTGAGAAAATATCATTTTGGAAGAGAAGGTATAGATTGTCTCAGTTCTTTTGGAGCTAAACTAATGAGAACAATGTGCCTCTTTAGAATATCTTGACTGTAGTTGGAGCTGGTATAGAGAGATAAGGTTTGTTACAGAGATGAAACAAAAGGATTACAAGAGAGGACAATAAAGACAGCAAATTTAAAACATTACATACATTTCACTTGCTCTTCCAGTATCCTATGCACTTCTTGCTTGAAGCATAACCTTAGCTTCCAAGCACAGCTTGGCCAAAGTCATGTCCCCTTTACAAAAAAATATATCTAAGAATTGGTTGATATAGTGTAAATACAATTGTTTCCTTTGTCCAGAGTGAGGCAATTTTGAAGAATTCTATTTTAATAGTGTCATAGTTAGGGTTTTACTGCTGTGAAGAGACACCATGACCAATGCAACTTTTATGAAGACAACAATTAATTGGGGCTGGCTTATAGCTTCAGACATTCAGTCCATTTTCATCAAGGCAGAAACATGGCAATATTCATGCAGGCATGATGCAGGAGGAGCTGAGAGTTCTACATCTTCATCTGAAGCCTGCTAGCAGAACACTGACTTCCAAGCAGCTAGAATGAGTATCTTAAAGCCCATTCTCACAGTGACACACCTACTCCAACAAGACGACACCTCCTATTATGCCACTCCCTGGGCTAACCACATACAAACCATCACAAATAGTCTCTCAAAGATTCGGTCTTCAAGATCCTTACTAGGTACCATTCATGACTCTGGCAAGGCATATTTTCAAAGAGGTAGTTGCCCTAGAGAGGCAAATCCAATTTTTCATGATCCTACATTTGCTTCATGACTCTTTAGTGCCTAGAATTATGGCACACCAGAGGAAGTGTGAAGGACAATCAGTATGGGATGGGAACTTGGTATCATCCTCTCATGTTTCACCATTTTACATGTGGATGTTTCCCTTAAAATTTAGTAAGGAGTCATCTTTTTTTCTCACTACTTGGAAGCCATCATCCTTTTAAAGTAAAGATAATTCAGAATTATTGTTTTTGTAAACAGGAATGTAAGTAATGGTACAAAAAGGTGGAAATTGTGTAAAAGAATGATAGAGATAGACTGTTCTAATATCTATCTATTTATATACCTTATCATATTTTACTTATACCAATCTTTCCATATCTAACCATCAATTGTCTATCTTGCATTTATCTTCTATCTTTATTATCTATCACCTCTCTGTACACACACACACACACACATATATATATATATATTTATCCAACATCCTATAGTCTATCATATACCTCAGTCTTCTTGATATACTGTTGTTTATGAAGATTGAGAAGTGGACAAACAACATCTATCACTTGGTATCCTGCATGAAATCTCGAATATTTGCTTCCCGTGGGAGATAAGCATTAAAATCTTCTAATCCAGAAAAAAGAGCTTCAGGGACAGGAGATGTAGGTTCATTAAGGGGTTCTATGTCTTCAAATATGTGATCTCAAATACAGAGATGTGGTAATAGTAGGTCCAAGTTCACAAAGGGAGCACAGGATGACAGTATTGAATCTCTCCTTTTTTCTTTGTTTCAATCCATCTCCATACCACAATTTTTTGTTTGGGTGTCCACCACTGTGCTCTTAGCACAGATAACTTACTGATTATTGTATTATGGAACACTAATCAGGGGCACGGAGTAAATGAGTCCAATTCCACTACTAAAGCTATGGGAAAAATATATGAAAGGGAGCCAGTAGACTGAACTTGGTAGAGTCCTTACCCTCAGCACAATTAAAAGGATTCATTTTATGTATTGGCAATGCTCAGGACTAGGCTCACAGCCATACAGACTTTTAATTCATATAGGGTTTTCAGTACATGTATTTTATAGACATGAGTAAGCTGAAGTTCTCATGATTAATCATATGATGTATTACATGGATCAATCTTTTCTTTTTTGGATGATCTATCCTAGTCAATAAACTGAAGTGTATTGTAACATTTATGCTGTTACTATGTGCCAATATCTGTACATGCTCTTCCAGTCTTCTTGTGTATTTTTGCCATTGCCTATGAGACTGGAGGATGTATACCAAGCTCAGCCCCAAACTATTTTTTGGAATATCCCCTTTTTCTACCACCTGAAAAACATAGGGGTCCCTGAAAAGCAGACAGTGAGGTTTGATTTTTGCAGATAGGGAGACTGTTGTGAGAAAGCTTTCAGGATCTAGAGAAAAAGATTCAGTGGGTAGACAGTGATGTAGCAACAATGCATGCATCAGTTAATCCTTTGTGGGATATGAAGCAAGATTAGCCATTGAAATTCCTAGGAGTTAAGAAAATGTGCTGGAATCCCTTTTATTAAACCAAAATGCATGTATGCTTACACATTAATATGCACACAAATGCATACAAATAGTTCATGAGAATGCAATAGTATTGAACTTGGACTTGACTGTTATTTTAAAGGAGTGATATTTTTAAATAAGTGTAACCATTCCACAAAGAAACATATGTTTTTCTGGTCTTTTAAAGAAATTCAAAAATCACTTTGGTTGTATCTCTAGGAAATGAACTCCCAATATCATACCTGGTAAAGTAGAAAGATGCTGTCATTCTTGTCCAGGACTCTATGCACATTCTATATAGGTCAAGGTTATCACAAAGTTTTTCTTTCTCCCATTTATAAATGGGAGAATTTGGCATTCTTGTGTTATTTTCCACTTTACAAGTCACATGATATAGATGATAAAGTTGATCATTTGCTCTATTTACATATCACAGAATATTAAACTAGTTTTTCTTTTTCTTTTGCCTGGCACAGATGTTAAATTCCCTTTGCCTTGAGGATGAAAAGTAGTAATGATATGAAGTCATTGTGTAGCTTCTGTTACTGACTTTAGCCTATAGTACCCTAGGGGATACTGAGGATAATTGTCATTAAGTAATGATACTCTTGTAACTTGTAACTTGTGAAATCAAATGCTCAAGTAGAGAGGTAGAGTGGTTATGTGTCTCATTGTATGACAAGATACCAGACAAAAGTATCTGAAGGGTATATTTTAATTCAGGTTGAGGGTGCAGTTTATCATAGCTGGAGTTTGTATCAGGTCCCATTGTATCCACAATGAGCAAGCAGAGAGGCATGAAAGCTGATACTCAGCTAGGCTTTCTCAGTTTTACTCAGTCCAGGATCTTAGCTATTGGAAGGGTACTATACATATGTAGGATGAGTCCTTTTATCTCATCTAACCTAATCTAGATAATTGCTAAGAAATAAGACATGAGATTAGTTTCTGTAGTGATTCTAAATTCCATCAAATTGACAAACAGTATTAACCAAACTGTTTGTGGTTTTTCGGATTCAAGCTTTTTTAATCTTATTTATTTATTTACTTATTTATTTATATTTGCTTGTTTATCAATTTATTCATACTGTATATTCTCTCCCCTTCAAGGAGCTCTGTTTTATGTTCTATAGTCAGTGACTTCCCCAAACCCTTTTGCATCCTTTCAGATATGGATTTGATTTATATCCTGAGTCTAGCTAATCAAGCTTGCTAGCTTCCTGTGCCAAGGTTAATATTTCAGTTAGCTTTAACTATAAACTTTATAAAGCCTAGAACGATGTTAGAAGGGATTTTAAGTTGAAAGATTGAACATGTCAGAGAGACTTGATGACATATCTTTTAAGTATTGTCTTGGTCTGTGATTGCTATAAATAAAAGGACTCAGCTCGCTGTAGATAGTACTATATTTGGACCTGTGGTTCTGAGCTATATAAGAAACCAACTATGCATTATCCTGATAGCAAATGAGAAAGCAGTCTTCTTCCATCACTTGGGCCAGAATTTCTGCTGGAGTGCCTGTTTCAACTTCCTTCAATGATGGATTGTGACATAACCAAATAAATGCTTTCCTCTGCTTTTGTTCAGACTATTTTATCATATCAACACAAACAAAACAGTAACAATGGTTACCTTATCACCTACACAACAAATTAATATTCTTTTATATAAATACCATTTAAGCTATAAATGGTGGGCACCCATTTTATGAAAGTTGGCAAAGCTGAATTGGGATGATGTAAATACAGGAATATGAATCGTCATACTTTTGCTATATAAATGGTGCTACATACCACAATTGAAGGTTAAGTATGCATTTACAGACAAGTCACTTTACTTCATAAATTTATTTTATTTAATAACTTATTTATTTATTTATTTATTTATTTATTTATCTGTGCATACATGAATACATGCATGTATGCATACCAAACATGACAAGTGAATGGGAGACCAATACACAGAACTAACAATAGAGCTGGGAGCAAAAGCACTGATTGTCATTTGAACAGTACTTCTCCTTGAAATCACTCCTAACTCCATGCACATTTAATTCAAGCAAGCTTTAGACTGTATATTTTTTTAAAAAATATAACAAAAAACAAACCCATAACTAAAAGGTCAATAGATGTTTATTAGTTCATGGGTATGAATGTGTATGAAAGGATATAAGAGCACATGTATGTTCATTCATAGGGTGGAGACTAGTAAATTATTTTTATTTTGTTTTTTTTATTAGGTATTTATTTCATTTACATTTCCAATGCTATCCCAAAAGTCCCCCACCCGCTCCCCCACCCACTCCCCCACCCACCCACTCCCACTTCTTGGCCCTGGCGTTCCCCTGTACTGAGGCATATAAAGTTTGCACGACCAATGGGCCTCACTTTCCACTGATGGCCGACTAGGCCATCTTCTGATACTTATGCAGCTAGAGACACGAGCTCTGGGGGGTACTGGTTAGTTCATATTGTTGTTCCACCTATAGGGTTGCAGATCCCTTTAGCTCCTTGGTTACTTGTGAGGAGCCGCCCTTGCAATCGCCATTACAAGATGTTGCTGATATCCGGTGTTCTAACTGGTAAACAAATAGTCTGCGTATGTGCTGGGGTATTTTTCCATTCCTTGTGCCCTGCCTGTCCAGTGGCATCATCTGGCGTCATCTGGGCTGATAGTGAGCAGCCAGTCAGGGTGAATTATGTCTCCAACCCCTCTTGTGGCCTATTTAAGGACCGAGTTTCCTGTGTTCTAGCCTCCTCTCCCAGAAGCTAATGATTTTTCTCTCGAGATGCATTAAAGCTATGCTGCAGAAGAACCCGTGTGTGTCCTGTGTGTGTGTGTGTCCTTGCTGACGAGACTCCATATCATATCACAGAAACAGTTACTTACTCTAGCTCCTCCACTGGGGGCCCTGGGATCCATCCAATAGCTAACTGTGAGCATCCACTTCTGTGTTTGTTAGGCCCCAGCATAGTCTCACAAGAGACAGCTATATCTGGGTCCTTTCAGCAAAATCTTGCTAGTGTATGCAATGGTGTCAGCATTTGGAAGCTGAATATGGGATGGATCCCTGGATAAGGCAGTCTCTAGATGGTCCACTCTTTCATCTCAGCTCCAAACTGTGT